>NC_068396.1:1710553-1715553 GCF_023724105.1 Carassius gibelio
GTCTCTGCTCAGAAGAGTGCTCTGTTCAGAGAGAGGACAGAAGAGTGAGCAGAAGCAGACATCAGGAGGAGGAGGTTAGTCTCGTGCAGCGGTCAAGCGCTGTCAGTCATTATTCACACGTGTGTTACATTGTGATGAAATCACACAAACATAAAATGAAACAAAGTCAAACCCTGAAAATCCAAGCTGCACTCGATAAGATTTCCACCTGTGTTTATTACTGCTGGCAAATAATTAATCAGGATTAATCGCATCCAAAATAAAAGTTTTGCTTATATAATATATGTGTGTGTGCTGTGTATGTATTATGTATATATAAATACACACACACATGCATGTATATATTTCAGAAAAATGTTATTTTATATATTAAATATATTTATACATTTTGTACAGATTTTATACAATATACAGTCGACTCTACAGTAATGACTGAGCAAGTGCTGAAACTATCCAGAGCTTCTGCAGCAAATACTCAAGCGTCTTTCATAATGTTTGCTTTCTGTTACACACACTTGTTCAATCTTGGCCTTTTTTAGTTTCTCCTAGCACTTCTGGGACCGTTTCTACGGTCAGTACGGTTAGTTGTGTTAGAGTCTGTATAAAGTTTAAGCTGTGATCCACATTCAGTCAGGGAGGAATTAAGCAGCAAACAGACAGAGTTGATTTAATGACATTGTGTTACCTGTGCACAGCTTATTTTCTGTTGTCATATCGAGGTACAAACCGAACCGTGATTGAAAGGTCTAGGTTGGAATCAAACTGCGTGCTTTGTTCATCAAAAAATGTCTACAAGAGATATGAACGAAATAAACGGTAAGGATGATGACTGGTAAGAGGAAATCTTATAGAGTGCTTCTCTGGATTCTCTCTTGTACTGGACTGTTTTCTAAACTTCATATCTCAGGTCTCTTTTTTTAAATAATGTTACCAGTTGTGTTGGAGGGTTTACATTCTTCAAATATCTGAAGGCCTTTGTACAGCCTTGCTTTTATTGAAGTGGCTTCATTCTGTGGACCTTTGGTGCTTTTCTTTCACTGCATCCATGTAGAAGCGAGACAAGCTCAGGTCCAGAGTGCTGTGAGGGTTTTGTTCCCCTCTCAATGGGACAGTAAATCACACAGAGTCTACAGATAACTCACCACTTTCCGAGGGCGGTTCTGCTCCTCTGGCCCGGGACCGGAGCGTGTGTATCTGAACGGCTGTTGTCCGGACTCGGCTCTACGGGAACGCTCCAGCTCCTTCTCTGTGTACGGCGGCAGGGATTCGTTGTCCTCTGCCGTCCGCTGCCGAGGGGACTGGTTATTGGGAGTCCTGCTGTGGGAACGCTCACTACTGTTTTTGGAAGGCGTTTCCGAGTCTTCTTCGGTCTGTCCTGCTTTTGAAGCGCTGCTCTTCACAGCTTTAGCTTTACGTTCCAATAAAGTGTTGAGAAGGGTATGGTTGTAGTCTGGCCTGTGATCTCTTCTGCTCTGATCCCGCTCTCGTGGATCCCGCTGGGCTTGACCGTTGTCACAAGTGTCCCGCTTCTTTCCAGGTAAGGGTGGAGGGCTGGGGGGGCGTCTCGCTGGACTGACCTTGGAACAGTAAAGTGGGTAATGATCCCGTTCTCGCTCTCGTTCTCTGTAGTAGTCCTCCCTGTTTCCGTTGTCACCGTGACGTCCTCGCTGCATATACGCCATCGCAAACTCCTCCAGCTCATCCACAGATCCAGTCCGTCCTCGCTCCTGGAAAGCCTTCCTCTGCAGGTGCTCCGAGCGAGGGTTCCACCTGGAACACAGACTGACGATGCCAGTGTTCAGTAACACCAGTTACAAAATCAGATTACTTTTTTCAAGTAACTAGTAAAGTAACACATTACTTATTAATTTAGAAGGAAATATCTGTTACTTTTTCAAATCAGTGTCTCCAGTTACTTTGTTTCCATGTGTTGAGTGACAGCTCTGCTGTTGCCATGGTGACAGAGATCAGGAGTCAGTGCAGAGTGTTGTGTGTGAACATGATCTCACTGTACTTCTAGACTAAATATGAACATGTGTTTACTCAAAAACACATTCAGTGTTCCTCACAATCACATACAAACTCAGGATATTAGACAAACCTGCAATAATTAAATATGTTAAATAAGACAAATATAATTTATGTATACCCATGTCTTTGCTACTGACATTTAATGATCCATTTTAATCATAATAATAATAAAAAATTACATATTTGAGCTTTATTTGAGTTATTTCTGATTAGTGCTGATTTTTCTTCTTCTGTGTCGTATTCTTCATGTGATTAGTTTGAGTGGCGCCCTCTACTGTACAGACCTGAACTTACACTTCCTTCAGCCTGAGGAGGATTCACTCCACTTTTGATGTGAAAGGGGGTTTTTCATTTGTAGAATAACTTTTTATATTAAAAACAAACAAACAAGCCCTGTCCGGATTTAAAAAGTTAATCAAAAGTAATGTAACACATTATTTTCCATAACAAGTAACTGAATAACGTAATTAGTTATTTTTTTTTAGGAAGTAGCACAATATTGTAGTACATTACTTTTAAAAGTAGCTTTCCCCGGCTCTGGTCAATGCTGTGATCTGCTCGCTGTGTAACAAGACTCTTGTACATCTGTAGTGTGTGTTACCTGAGGCGTTCATCTGCCACATGGTTCCTGCGCTGAGGCTGTTGTGAGTATCTTCCTTCATGAACCGGAGATAAATCTGTGGCCCGGAGGTCAGCGGGGTCATCAAGATCAGGGATGGCTGGTAGAGCCTTCTTCTGGACTTGTCGATAGGTTTGGCGGAAGTCCGTTTCTACATCATGTAACGAACTCAGCTCGGACATACTGCAGGCTGCAGAAGAACAGAAATCAGCACAGATTCTCTGACAGCTTGGGTCTTCAGCCCTTGATTTGCTGTTTCAGGTGTGTTTCATTAGGACAGAAGGACCCCAGGAGCAGGGCTGAAGACCTATACATTAGAATGTTAGACCTTAATTTGTTCTGCTCTCGCAAGTCTTGTGATCATGAAAACAACATTTATATCAGAAATTTAGAGCACTACAAGAAAAGCCTGAAGAACATGAAAAAGGTGAAGTAGAAAGGGCTTTAGAGCAGTGGTTTTCACAATGATCGGGTGGGGGGGGTCGCCTGGATGATTTTATGCAACTGAATATATCTATATAACAAAGACTCAGGGAAGAAGCAAGAACCAGCAAATATTAATTACAAAATAAACAAACAACAAAATGAAAGTGCCTCATGGCAGATTCCAGTGCGTCTCGGCTCTCTGTGTTTGAGCTCTTGAGATCTGCAAAGGTTTCTTATTACAATGTGTTTTATAGCGTTGAGCAGTGGAGCCGATCTCAGAAGTATCTGTTGATAACAAAACACTTTATAGACAGACACCCTAATCAAATCAAAGCATTCAAGCAAGTTAGTTTAACTGTGTTTCCAATACATTTCTTTATTAGTGGCACCCACCACAATATCAAAACTGACCGCCACAAATAGATTTTCCAGAAGGTTTTGACTTCATTGAATAAACATGAACACTGCTGCTCTCAACTTCACAGTCTGAAGGAATCTGACTGTCTTCAGAAAATTATAGATGTCATTTTCATTTAATCTTGCCTGTAATGCCTGAGCATCACTTGTGATCGCAGGCTCAACGCTTATTAAATTACCGCCGTTACCGGAGAAAACGCTATCTCTCCTGCTCTACAAGCGCCTCCTGCTGGCAGAGAATGACAAGACTATGGAAAACACTGTTATGAATATGATTTAATATTGTTATTTGGACGTCGGATTGAAATTAATGCTGCTATTAGAGTGGTTCATCGTTAGCATAAGTGCGGCTAACTCTAATATAATGAGCATTAGAATGAAGTTTCTTTATTTACTATTTAATTCTCTTATAACTTTTATTAGGGTAAAAAAACATGGTGATATTAACTATTTTTGATTTTTAAACACCAGATGCTTTTAAATTAATTGAAATCTAAAATATGAGTGTTAGAGAATGTACAAATGATTAACAGTGTTTGTGTCGTATCGGTCAGAAAAGCAGTTCTGGGCTTTTTTTTTTTTTTTTTTTTTTTTTTTTTTAAGCTTACTTCGTTTTTATTCTTAGCTTTAAGAATCAAAAGCCCTTTAAAAGTTAAATATGTACACAGTTTGGATTAAATGAAAGTATAGTAAAAATATTTAATAAGCATGTTTGTGTTTTTCTCTGAGAACTGTGGTTTTTCACTGGTATAGGTATCGAATGCTGAAATGTTGGTACCATGATAACAGTACTCCTGGACCAACATGACAAACACTCTGCTAAGTTTAGAGAGTCACGTCCACATATCAATGGGAGATGCCCTATCGAAATCACAATGACTGATATAGTGCTACTCGTAACAATGAACTGGACAAAATATGATATGTCAGAATAGATATGCATGACAGCTAAAGAACCCTCACTAACTTCAGAAGCAGCAGTGATTACAGTGATTTGGTTCTGGACACGAGACCAGTGTGCGGGGCAGTCGTCACACATTAACACAGGATCTCTCTTAAAGAGATTGAAAACCAGTGCTTTAGAGAACACAGAGGCAAAGGAAGAGTCAAGCATGGAGCTCTCACACAGATAAACAGAGAAGTGCAGTGTGTGGAGTGGATCATGCAGTGGTCAAGCATCTGAAAGGTGTTTGTCTTACAGTCTGGACTGCTGCTAAGTGTCTGTGATGGGTTAAACTGAGCGAGCTGCTTCTCCACAAACTGCAGCACCTTCAGAGAGCTCTGATCTGACGCAGACCGCAGATGGAGACCACTCCACACTACAGGAGACACACCGTCATTTAAAATAATCACGTAATAAACACGTCATTTTATAATAATCCTGTACTTAGAATAAATTTGTTTCCACACTCAAATCCACACTGTATGGAGCATTTCAGTGTGAACAACACAATACACAGTCATTACATGAGACATATTTATATATATACACCTGCTCTTTGTGAAA
>NC_068396.1:1720553-1730553 GCF_023724105.1 Carassius gibelio
TGGAGAGAGTCGGTAGAATCATCAAAGTCAAAGGCTTCCTCATGTTTGATCTTCGTGAAAGAGGCAAAGAACAGTCACTGACACTGAACATACAGTAAGCCACGGCTGGACAAAGAATTCTTGTTCTCAGGAGAAGTTGAGTTTTGGTTTAGTTGTAACATGTGACTTCATTTTCTTCACCCTGGTAAAACTATTAATCCTCTAAAAATCCAAATTCCTTTCCTTCAGCTACCGGACTTGAAAAACATCTCTTGTGACATTCCTCTCGACCTGTGGAGCACAGCTTGTTTGATCTGCACTGTGCCTTCACTGAACTCCTGATGTTCGACTGTACTCTGAACACACAAACAGGAAACAGCTCCGAGGCTTAAAGCACATTCCTTCTGGAATTCTGTCTGCTTTCGGGATCTGAGCCCCCTGACTCTAACTGCATGGAAAACCCAAAATATCATCATTTGTGTTCCACAGAAGAAAGAAAACCCTACAGGTCTCATGCAGGTCATTCATCAGGACTGATATCTCACTGGTTTTAGATGTTCTTCAGTTGTGAGGTGTTGAGGATATGTATTATTGTGACAATTAAGCACAACTAAACTCCTTAATGTCTAAAAAATATGTTTTTACTGCATCACAAGCAGGATATCAATTACATGGTTTAGCATGTAAGAACTATAAAATTACCATTTTCCGGTAATGACAATGATTGTTTTCTTCAAATGACTGTAACGAGAGAGCTGGAATATAGAGTGTGTGATGGCCATGAATAACATCAACATCACTCATCTCTTACTGTTGCCTTTCTTCACTGACGTCTCTCAGCTCACTTCTCAAAGAGTTCAGGCTCCATTACGTCAGAAAAGATTCGGTCTATAGGCAAATTACAGGGACAAACTCCTGCCCTCGAAATGAAGGCTCCATGACTCAAGCCCTGGCGTGTCCTTTCTTTATCTGACTCCTGTATGCATTCAGATTCACACAATGAGTCTTTACCTCACACTGCACAGCTGGACACAGAAAGCCTCACTGTTACCATGGCAGCACATCCAGCACTAGATCATCGTGCTCTTTGTGTGGTCAGCTGGCACACACACACACACACACACACACACACACACACACACACACATCTGGTCAGCTATCCTTGTGGGGACTATCCATAGGCGTAATGGTTTTTATTCTGTACAAACTGTATATTCTATGCATCTGCTCCAAAAAGAGAAAATCCCACACAGAGAAGTGAACAGAAAGAACACAACCGGCATAAATCATGACTGTATTTCAGTTCTTCAGACGGTCAGTCAGACCTTTTCAAGTGGCTCTATATTTCACACTGTGTGCAGGTCACTCTCATTCCCAGAACACAACAGAGCCGTTTGAGGGAAGTTCATAGACTCCAGAGACACTTTAGATATCAAAACCATTTCAGATTCTTACTAATACTGCTGATCCCTAACTGCAGATGCACACGAATGCAACAAGTAAACATTACAGAATTTACATTTTATATTTAACCACCAGCAGTTAATGAAAAGCAAACAAAGCCTGATCATATCAAGCCTGACAGGGTTAATTTTAACTGGTTTAGGGAGAAAATCCCAGTATCCGGTCACTCATTTCCTGTTGTGAGTGTGTGTTTCCTGTGAGTGTGTGTGCTCACCCAACACCAGCAGCTCCACATGTGCTTCATTCTGTCCCTCCAAATCATCCGAAATCACCACTTTACAGTAGTAAACACCACTGTCACCCCACTGCAGCTCACCGATGCGCAGGTCTGCCTCTGACAGACGGAGACAGAGAGACAGAGACAGAGACAGACAGAGAGACAGACAGAGACAGATAGACAGACAGAGAGACAGACAGAGACAGAGACAGACAGAGAGACAGACAGAGACAGACAGAGAGACAGAGAGACAGAGACAGACAGAGAGACAGACAGAGACAGAGAGACAGAGACAGAGACAGACAGACAGAGAGACAGACAGAGACAGATAGACAGACAGAGAGACAGACAGAGACAGAGACAGACAGAGAGACAGACGGACGGAGACAGAGAGACAGACAGAGACAGAGAGACAAAGACAGACAGAGAGACAGACAGATAGACAGAGACAGACAGAGACAGAGAGACAGACAGAGACAGATAGACAGAGACAGACAGAGACAGAGAGACAAAGACAGACAGAGAGACAGACAGATAGACAGAGACAGACAGAGACAGAGAGACAGACAGAGACAGATAGACAGAGACAGACAGAGACAGAGAGACAAAGACAGACAGAGAGACAGACAGACAGAGAGACAGACAGAGACAGATAGACAGAGACAGACAGAGACAGAGAGACAAAGACAGACAGAGAGACAGAGACAGACAGAGACAGAGAGACAGAGACAGACAGAGAGACAGACAGACAGAGAGACAGACAGAGACAGAGAGACAGATAGAGTCAGACAGACAGAGAGACAGAGAGACAGACAGAGAGACAGAGAGACAGACAGAGACAGAGAGACAGAGAGACAGAGACAGAGACAGACCGAGAGACAGACAGAGACAGAGAGACAGACAGAGAGACAGAGAGACAGACAGAGACAGAGAGACAGAGAGACAGAGACAGAGACAGACAGAGACAGAGAGACAGACAGATAGACAGACAGAGACAGAGAGACAGAGAGACAGACAGAGACAGAGAGACAGAGACAGACAGAGAGACAGACAGAGACAGAGAGACAGACAGAGACAGAGAGACAGATAGAGTCAGACAGACAGAGAGACAGAGAGACAGACAGAGACAGAGAGACAGACAGACAGAGAGAGAGACAGACAGATTGGTCAACCAAGAGTTAACAGAGACAAACATTTTACATGTTCACAAAAGACAGTTTTAAATAAAATAACTTATCTTTACTGTAAAAATATCATCCTAAACATGTAAAAATTATAAACTAGAACAACTCTCTTTAAATAAAAGACAAAAATGTACAGTGATGATGATTAACGAGAAGCTCATCCCACAACTACAATAATGATGTGGACACTTTCAGATCAAACACACTTTTAATGTGTATAAATTGTACTGTGTCAGAGGAAGGAGGGATATGATTGTCCCTGTGGTCGCTGGAGTGAGTAAACAGACTAATTCAGAAACAGGAAGCTGTCGGTACAATGAGCATCACTTCCTGTGAGGAGGTACACACACAGCAGAGCCACATCAGATCAGATCCAGACATCATTATCTCATACTTGGTTTGGTTATGTTTCTACAGCTGTCTGTGTGTGTAATGCTGCCCTATCTGAGGAATTACATTCATCTGCATGTTAATATCAGCTTTCGCTCAAACAGCAGAGCATGACGCGAGCAACAGCAAAGTCATGGGTGTGAATTTAGTAATAAACACCACATTTGTTTTGTGCCAGTAAGCATTTGCTTTAAGCATTTGCATAAAGTGTCTTATGCTTGTTGGTGGGTGGAGAATGAATTCACAGTAACATCATTCATGTCAGTTAAACACAAGACAACGGATGAAGACTGAAAAGTGGAGAGATCCCTCGAGCCTCCAACTTCAGCCTGACGTTCCCATGATGCCTCAGACAAACACTTAAAGAGTTAGACTCTAAATCAGTTGTGAGAATCACTCTGTGTGTGTGTGTGTGTGTGTGTGTACACGCATGTGTGTGTATCTGAGTGTGTGTGACTCCTGGGAGAAGCACAAAAATCTCTCCCTCTGTTGTAATCAGTAAATGTGAAGCAGTATTTCAGCTCTGAATGAATGAAAGAATGCTGGGTAAATGTGTTGCCATGTTATAAATCGTGAGCTCCTGTCTCGCGCTTCTATTCAAACTCTAAAGCTTCCTTCAATTCTGTACTCTACAAAACAGTACTTACACTAGTGTGTTTGCACTTCTGATTCTATCTGTGAATCTTTTCTCATGAATAGATCTAAAAACACTTCACATCTGACCTACATTTTACTTTCACTCTCAACAACATTCAACATGTTATATTTGATGTTTTCTGAAGTCATATGATGCTTTGTGTGAGGAACAGACTCAAATTGTATTTTTTTATTTTACAATTTCAGTTTCATGTTTGAGAAGACACAAGGGGAGCATCTGATGTTGAATCGACTGATCTCTGATCTGTTCCTCGTGTGAATCATGACTCCAGTTCTTTTATGATGTTTCATGTAGCTTCACAGAGCTCAGCAGCCCCCGTCCTTATAAACATCTCCGGTCCACATAAGACAAAACTCAAGCAGGTTTGGATCAGCATGACCTAGAGTAAACTAGGGCTGAATCAATTGGTCAACACTGCTGACAAATATTTTTGTTGTCGAGTAGTCGTTTGATCTCATATGACATAATGTATAAGCCTGCAGTATTCGGTTTGTAATTCTTCTGGGATGCAATTCAAGAGAAGAAGACCGCGCTTCAGAGCAAAATCAGCTGAACCTGAAGCTGATGAGTGGTGTTTGCATGAATATTTAAATATATGCAGCATGCTTTCCCCTCAATATATAAATAAACACAGCAAAAGTGACAGTGGAGTGAAAGCAGCAGTTAAGAAAGCATCTAATTTAGGGTTGAATATCATTTGAATTTTATCTATTCCGATTCTGTTTATCGATTACATATTATTGATCTTATTGATTCCCAGTTTCGATTACAATGTGGAAAAAAAAAAACATTTAGATATCAAACACATTTATTCTGTCTCTCTTTTTGCAAAACATTTAATTACTGCTGAATACCATGAATAAAAATCAGCCATCTACATAAAAATTAGACTCAATTAAAGGGTTAGTTCATGCCAACATGAAAATTCTAACCCTTTAATAGATTCTAGTTTTTATGTAGACAGCTGATTTTTGTTCATGATATTCAGCACCCTTTAAGAGCTGTTTGTGTGCAAAATAGAGCCCAATGATTCTGGATACATAATTTTTTTTTCTTTCAAATGGAGGTGGTAGTTCCCACGCAATTCTGAAGAAAATTATTAGACAAGTAAACAGAATCTTATGGAATTTATGAAGGGAATGATTCAATGATTCACTCAAGATTTAATTGTTTCATTATTGGACGAATTAGTGTTTTTGAAGAAATCTTTTGAATTAATGATTCAAAGACAAATAAATTTTTAACAGCCCCTTTTCGCCACCTAAAAAAGAAGAAGTGCACACAGGAATTAATAGGCAACCTGCAGTTTTAATTTTACAACAAGTATCCGATTCCTGACCCTAAGTATCAGATTCTGGAACTGGAATTGATTTTTGATTCCCAACCCTACTTTGATTACAGCGATGATGATGTTTGTACGAGCTCTGCATTTGGGTACTCCAGTGAAGTCCAGTCACGTCACATTTATTTATAAAGTACTGATTTTCAAAACATGAGACATTTTTATATCTTTATTTTGTTTCTTATCAATATGACTTACAAAAGGAGATATTAGGCAGAATGATGTGTTGTTTAGTTTCTTTTTCCTACAGCTGATTAAATGGTAAATAAGATTTTCCCTGTCTGTCATCTCATATTGTGTGCCAAATATATTTATTTGTATTAATTAATTGTAATAACATAACATGATTTTCAAAAGCTTAAGTGATTATCTCTATATATTTGTTAGAATACATATAACTTAATATTTGAACTAACTGCAAAAGCTGAAAAATTGACAGTTAGCTGATTAATCGCCCTTATAATTGTTAGATTAATCGATCAGCTGCGACTCACTGTTGATGATGGAAATATCCCGGTCCTTGTAGTGTTCAGCGAGGGTGATGGACGAGCCCTGTCCAGAAGCCACGATGCGCACCGTCCGGCCGCTGTCCCCGCAGTCCAGATGAACGGAGGAGCCGAGCTCGGAGCCGTGGACCGCCAGCGTGTCGGGGAAGCGGAAGGCATCACGGCTTCGATCGCGGCAGTAAGACTTGTACCACCACTGGATGACTGGAGTCTGAGTGGAGACGCTGGTGTAATGACACGGCAGAACCACCGACTGGAAGAGCATTGCAAAGCGTCGCTCGTCACGGACTGAGACCTGCACGGCCTCACACACCGACACCGCTGAGACCAGACCAGACCGGACCGGACCGGAGAGAGAGAAACACAAGACCGTGTGTTTGACAGATCATGAGTGGAAAAACACAAAATCTGTTAATAAAGCTGCTCTAACACAATCTTCATTGTAAAAAGTGCTATAAATAATGGTGACTTTATGTTGTGTGTCCAGACAGCGGTCCCCACTACAAGGGTGAACAAATTAAAATACTAAATTATGTGTATCTGTAAATCTAAAAATGTTTCTTTGAGAATTAGGGTTAGATTATCTCAGCAATAATTGTTAAAATATTGTCTGAGACAATGTTTTGTATTGTATGACAGTGTCTGAGAAGCTATGAGCCTGGATACTCTTCTGTACACATTTGAGATTAGCCTAAACATGTGCTGTAAATAAATAAATAAATGTTGAGATAGTTTTCTCAATTAACAATGGAAACAGTGTTCACTATCGGTATTCAGTATGTCACGACTCAACAAGTGGATTTAGTCACCAACAGTTGTTAGACTTTAGTTAGTTCACATGAAATGCTGTTCTCAAAATGTAATTCTGAAGGAAACAGAAGACTCTGTGAGAATAAAGGTCCTGCACACTGAGTCTGAAATTCGAAATAGGAAAAAAATAACTGTGACCTCACATTGTGTCGATCATGCTTACACACTGCCTCCAAAAGTTTTGTCCATCATAAAAATATTTTGATCAGGATCCATTTTCTGCGTTTTTGCGTCCATACCAAGCATTTTGATAGGAAAGGTGAATATGAAAAAAAACAAAATTCATTCTCTGTGCAAGGACCTTAAATGTTGCTTCATCAGTTAATTACAGAGAATACATGTGTTCAAATGAACTCATTCTTATGCCACATCATAGCTTTTGCACGGTTGTAAACAATTAATAAAGCTGCTTTTAAAAAAAAAAATACAGTATCATTTTTGATATATGACTTTAGGTAGACAGTGTTATTCCTGCTTCCTGCTGGCCTTGCTACTGTTTGTGATCATAGCTCTGTGTGGCTTTGTTTTTGTTTTTTTTCTTTATCTTACTATCACTCTGTTGTTTAAAGTGATAAAATATAACTTTATTCCCACCATATATTTTATATTATCTATCAATCTAATCTGATTAAATTGATCGTTCACTTTTATTTTAAATCCGTGAGTGCAGTGCACCTGCATTGCGTTAGCACTCGTTAGCTTGTCATTAGCGTTTCCATTCGTGTCTATCGCTTTTTTCTTTTCTCCTCTGCTCTCTCGCGCTACTCTCTCTCTGCATTTTTTTCACAAGTTCATCAAACAACCGCAGTAAGAATATTTCATCAAGCACGGTGAGTAATGGCTTCTCCTGCTATCGTTATTTGCAGCTCTTGCCACATGTACAGTTTATCTATCTCTGTCACTGAAGAGGGATTCACATGTGATAAATGCAGGGAAATATTTAGGCTGACAGAGAAGATTTCAGAATTAGAGACATGCATCCAAACTTTAATTGAGGACAGTAAGAATGTTAGGGCACTAGATTAGGCATCTACTGAGAAACCTGATGAAAGTGCTCTAGTTATTGGTGATTCTATTGTACGGAACGTGAATATAGAGACACCAGCCACCATAGTCAAATGTTTACCAGGAGCCAGAGCGCCTGACATCTTTGCAAATTTAAAAGTGCTGGCTAATGCTTAACGTACGGCACTGATGATGTTCGACTTCGCCAGTCGGAGATCACTAAAAATAACTTTAAAGAGGTGTGTGAAGTTGCAAGCATGATGTCAGACACTGTAATATGCTCTGGTCCCCTCCCTGCTTACCGTGGTGACGAGATGCATAGCAGATTGTCATCACTCAATGGCTGGATGTCTAAGTGGTGGCCACAGAATAACATAGGTTTCATAGACAATTGGTCAAGCTTTTAGGGCAGACCTGACCTGTTGAAAAGAAATGGTTTTCATCCACCCCTGAAGTGATCACCCCCCACCTCTATATCTAGTTATACTTAGGTGCTAGAGTGCAGAAATTTGTTTTATATGCTATTTAGGTTAGGGTTAGAGTTAGATTTCAGTCGATTCCAGTCATTTCCATGTTGGTAATGTGAAACATGCAATGGGATCAGCATTCATAGACCTTCTGCATTCTATTTGGATTAGACAACACGTCTCAGGACCTACTCTGTCAAAATCATACACTAGATTTAATGATGTCACATGGAATTGATGTTGATGACATCTCAGAACATTATTTAGTCTTGTGCAAACTTCATGTAACAAGGAATATAATTTACAGTTTTAGCTATAAGTATGGTACAACAATTACTTCTACCACAAAAGACTGCTTTGTTACTAATCTTACTGATTTATCCCAATTCCTTAGCATATCCAAAACATAATCTATGGACTCTCTCTTTTCTAGCATTTAAATAAAGTTTCTCCTTTACACTCAAGGAAGGTTAAGGAAAACAGTTTGACACCATGGTATACTGAGCATACTCGCACCCTAAAGAGAGCAGCACGGAAAATGGAGCGCAGCTGGAGGAAAACAAAACTAGAGGTATTTCATATTGCTTGGCGGGAAAGTAACCTATCCTACAGAAAAGCATTAAAAACTGCTGGATCTGATTACTTTTCTTCTCTTTTAGAAGAAAACAAATATATCCCCAGGTATTTATTCAATACAGTGGCTAAATTAACAAAAAATAAAGCATCAACAAGTGTTGACATTTCCCAACACCACAGCAGTAATAACTTTATGAACTACTTTACTTCTAAAATCGATACTATTAGAGATAAAATTGCAATCATTCAGCCGTCAGCTACAGTATCACATCAGACAGTGCACTATAGACCCCCTGAGGAACAGTTCCACTCATTCTCTACTATAGGAGAGGAAGAATTGTATAAACTTGTTAAATCATCTAAACCAACAACATGTATGTTAGACCCTATACCATCTAAGCTCCTAAAAGAGGTGCTTCCAGAAGTCATAGGTCCTCTTCTGACTATTATTAATTCCTCATTGTCATTAGGATATCTCCCCAAAACCTTCAAACTGTTATTAAGCCTCTCATCAAAAAACCACAACTTGACCCCAAAGAACTAGTTAATTATAGACCAATCTCGAATCTCCCTTTTCTGTCCAAGATACTAGAAAAGGTGGTATCCTCACAATTATATTCCTTCTTAGAGAAAAATGGTATATGTGAGGATTTCCAGTCAGGATTTAGACCGTATCATAGTACTGAGACTGAGGCAGTATGGAGTACCTCAAGGCTCAGTTCTAGGGCCGCTACTCTTCACGCTTTATATGTTACCCTTGGGAGATATCATCAGGAAACATGGTGTTAGCTTTCACTGTTATGCTGATGATACTCAGCTCTATATTTCCTCGCAGCCCGGTGAAACACACCAATTTGAAAAACAAATGGAATGCATAGTCGATATAAAAAACTGGATGCCGAGTAATTTCTTACTGCTAAATTCTAAAAAAACAGAGGTGTTAATTATATGATATAAAAACTCTGCTTGTAATAACCTAGAACACTGTCTAAGACTTGATGGTTGCTCTGTCAATTCTTCGTCATCAGTTAGGAACCTAGGTGTGCTACTTGATCGCAATCTTTCCTTAGAAAGCCACGTTTCTAGCATTTGTAAAACTGCATTTTTCCATCTCAAAAATATATCTTAATTACGGCCTATGCTCTCAATGTCAAATGCAGAAATGTTAATCCATGCATTTATGACCTCAAGGTTAGATTATTGTAATGCTTTATTGGGTGGTTGTTCTGCACACTTGGTAAACAAACTACAGCTAGTCCAAAATGCAGCAGCAAGAGTTCTTACTAGAACCAGGAAGTATGACCATATTAGCCCGGTCCTGTCCACACTGCACTGGCTCCCTATCAAACATCGTATAGATTTCAAAATATTGCTTATTACTTATAAAGCCCTGAATGGTTTA
>NC_068396.1:1735553-1833053 GCF_023724105.1 Carassius gibelio
AGAATATTTATATTTAATTACATCTTTGCTGAAAACGGCCAGCTGCAAAACTCAGAGATTGACGTCATCAAGAGGAACAGGACCACTTTTCATAACCATGAATCATAATGAAGAGAGAAGTCTTTGGACAATAGATGACCGGTGTTGAGCGGTAAATGAGTTATAGTTAGGACACTAACCACCGCAGTTCAGCTTCACTCTGTCACAGTTTAAAACAGAAGCCTGAATGTTAATCAGCTGAATCAGGAACCTCAGTGAAACACATTTATCCACCAACATAATATGTTGAATATTTTATTCTGAAACAATAAAAAAAAAAAAAAAAAAAATGAACCGGACAAAAATAAACTGAAATCTAGATTCAGATTAGTTATTCCTATAAATGCAGTTAAGAAGTTTAGTAAAATGCCACAAGAAACGTCAACAAAAATATGAAAAATAAAGTAAATATGAGGTTCTTTTGAAGCCTTTCACAATACTAATCAACAAGAGTCAAATCAAAGTACACCAACCCCATCATCCCTTACACACCCTTATCAGAGTAGTTCACATGAACAAATATAAACACATAAGAGACTAAATGGCCCACACTGAAGTGTGTCAGTGGAAGATTTAGTAAAGCGCTTCTAGGCTATGTTCACACTTGGAGTCTTTCTTTACATTTTACACAGGTTTTCAAAAAAGGTCTGAGCACTTTTTAATACGCCTCTGCTGGTGTCTTTCTCTGCAGCTCAGAGCGTCTTCTCAAGTCGAAATAAGTGAAATATTCTTTGAAAAAAAAAATTCTTTTTGACAGCTGACCAATGACAAGCAAGCAGTGAGTCATTTCCATAATAATAAAAAAAATAAATGAACAAGAAATGTAGAAGATAGCCGCAGATAGTTTGTAATAGGGTTGGAGCACAAGCAGTTGTTCGTTATGAGCAGGGCTTGAACTGACATGAATAAAAGTGTCATTATATATATATATATATAGAGAAAACACGGACGATTTCATCAGCGATTGTGGAGAGAATAGCGACTTACATCCAGATGTCAGTAAAATGACACTTTTCATTGTGTATTTTGCTTAAAAGCAAGAGCGTTTTATAATGGACTGATAATGCGGTGGTCAGAGGTTTAGTGATTCTGAATGGATCCAAAAAGGCAGTTGATTTAGTGGTCTTCGGTGACTCCCTTTGGTCCTGTTTGGTGTCGCAGCCTGACTTGTGCTAATTTTTATTGACAATTATTGATTGATTTTGGCACTATACATTGTGTATAATTCCAAAGCACTTATTTGTTTAATATAAATGGATTAAATAAATGGGGGTAAGTAACAGCACTTCTTTTTTTCCACTTCAAGCACTAGATATGAGCACAAAACTCTAGTGTAAAATATTCTGCAGACCGTCCATCATCCAACCGAAGCTCCTGAACCAAATAGTTGTGAGCACCATACGGTTTCCTTCCCCGAATAATGTTGCGCACCCACAAACGAACCAACATTATCCTCCGTTTTTCTCAGCAGTTCTGCAGCACACAGCACTAGGCTTGTGTTGTTATCAGTGAAAGACGCCCTCGGCTGCTATTCGTAACCAATACACAACCAGCTTTTTATTTTATTAAAAAGTGCCAATCAACTTTTTCTTGTCAAAAAAGACGCCAAGTATGAACATGCCCTTATTCTGTCAAATCTCATTTTCAGCATATGAGGTACTGAAATACGATTGTTAAAGTGGATTAGTTGTCCATTTTCTCTAGTTTCGGTATATTTCTGAGGATCGACTCCGCATCAGCTGAACTCAGTACTTCGGGTCTTTGGGTTTATTCGGTGGAACACTGGGCGGTCTGTCGCGACTGTCGTAGCGGTCGGAGTAACGGTCGCTGTCGTAGCGGTCATCATAGCGGTCTCTCCGATCATCATTACGCTCTCTGCGGTCGTCGTAGCGGTCGCCACGGGCATCATAGCGGTCTCTGCGATCATCATTACGCTCTCTGCGATCATCGTTACGCTCTCTGCGATCATCGTAGCGGTCGCGGCGGTCGTCTCTGTCATACTTCTCGGAGCGGTCACTGCGATCGTCTCGTCTGTCGGTGTATTGATCCTTTCGATCGGTGTAGTCACTGCGGCGATCGTAGCTCCTCTCGCTGCGGTCATCAGGTGGATCGCGTCGGTCTGCACTTTTCAGTCGACGCTCTTCCTCGTACTTCACGTGTTCGTCGCGGTCGTCCTCTTTTCCTTCATAGTCTTCATCTGTGTACTCTCCTTCAGGCTTCCTGTGAACACAGAGGAATAAAGCTGAGCGGATGCCCACAGCGAGCGACGGATGTGTGAGATGTGTTTCTCATGTACCCCATTGCGAATTCCTCAGCCTTTTCCCTCCGGCGACGGCAGTAGCAGCAGCAGCAGATGATGATTCCCACAACAAGAGCCACGCCCACAACACCCCCGATGATCCCCGCCGTGGAGGCGATGTTCATGGACGCTACAGGAGAAGAGACGGAGGAGTTCATCATGACCAGTGCTGGGCAGTAACTAGTTACTAGTGATATTACTTTGAGCAGTAAACAGTAGTGCAAGTAATTATTACTAATAAGATTTCAGGGTTAAGGAATCCTTGTTACAGTTTAATTATATATTTAAGTATAATGTAATATTAATTAACTACATGTACTAACTATATTGTTAGGGTTAGGATTAGTTCATCTTAGAGTAACTTGCATGTAATTATGCATAATTAATATTACAATAATAAATACATGTAACAATGAAACCTTTTACCTAAGTGTAAAATAATATTACAGTTGTATTCCATAAAACAGCTCCCTAGTTACTTTGATGCCTCAAACCCTACTGATCTGAAGTCCAGCAATCCAATATTTCCTAGATTTTCAGAATTCTCACGACTCATGGACACATGAAGTCACCAGTGAAATACAGTGGAATATGGGAAAGATGACATTCAGTGATTTTGACAGATGAAGATGATCTGAAGATGATCTGAACAGCAATGTGTAAGCTGTGGCATTACTTTACTCTGGTATTACATGGCTTGTCATTGCACATCCCTCTGATCCTGATATAAATTATATTACAATCATTTAAAAAAAAAAACATTTAACAAACTTATATTTAATTTGATAAAACAGAAATTATATGGCCAAATTATTAGACAGAAATAGTAGCATTTCAGAATCATTTTTTGGGTAAGATACACAATTATAACTTGTGCTGTAATGTGACTAGTGTAACTAATTACTGATGCCAGAAAGTAATACTTTTAAAAGGAGTAACTAGTAACGAGTAATAAATAATTTATTGGGTAACAAACCCAACACTGGTCATGACTACAGACTAGCACAGATCAGTTTCTTACGTGGATCGACGCGCAGGGTCACATTACACGTCGCAGATTTGATTTCATTGGTGGACGTGCAGATGTAGTAGCCAGACGTGTCCATGGAAATATTGAGAAGTGACAAAACCCCGCTTTCTGAGGAGAGACACACACACACACACTCATCAGGGATGCAGGTGAAGAGGCTTTCAGCATGTATTCGAGCAGCATCACACACACGTACGCTCAGTGGCCTTGGGCGGCAGCGGTCGAGGGACGTTATTGACACTGTAGCTTTGCCATTTGTAGACTGGTATCGGCATTCCCTCCTCGGAGAGACATCTCAGTTCGATGTTCTCGAAGTATTCTGTCTTCCCAACAATATTGCATTTGGGTTGTGATGGAGCCACTGGCACAACAAGAACACACACGTCATCGTAGCACACACATTTCTGACCCGTGCTGGCAAAATGAGTGAAATAAAAATTCAATTTTTTGTTGAATTTGAGGTTTTCACAAAAATTTAGAATAGCTCATGATTTACTCACCCTAATGGCATCCTTGGTGTATATGACTTTCAGACGAGTCATATTAAAAGTTATCCTGGCTCTTCCAAGCTTCATAATGTCTATTATTTTTCAGTAGTCCAAAAGAAGTTCTATAAAGTGCATCCATCCATAATAAAAAGTGCCTCAGGTGGCCCCGGGGGGTGAATGAAATCCTCCTGTAGTGCATTCATGAGTTTTTTTGTAAAGAAGAAGATCCATATTTAAAACAGATTTGAACAGTTATCTCTAGTGTGCCCAGACTGTCGTATGAGGAAGTCAGATGATGTAGGACATCGGTGTAGCGTACGCTCTGGTGAGAATATGTTAGTCTCGCAATAACGTTTCTGTACAGGAGCAAAAGAAGCAAAAAGTTTCCTTACTTCAGCAAAGGGAAACCAGATTCCTCTCGCCTTATGATTAAATCCTCTAATATCTTTCTTTACAAATCATAAATTTGTTACTTCTGATTCATAACAAGGGTTTTGTTTTGCGCACTCTGCGATTCCATATTCATCACTTCTCTTTACTTCTCGTCCTCCATCATCTGCTGGAAAGGTGTTTTTTGGTGAACACGTGTATGACAGTTAACGCATGCTAGAGATTACTGATTATATGGATATTATTCTTACAAAAACTCATTGATTTGCTAAAGAGGACTTCATTAACCCCGGAGCCATATGAGGTACTTTTTCTTATGGATGTTCTTTTTTGAACAGAAACCCCCATCCACTGCTATTATAAAGCTTGGAAGACCCAGAGCGTTTATAAATATAACTTGGATTGTATCGTTCTGAAAGCAGAAAGTCATGTGCAACTAGGATGCCTTGAGGGTGAATAAATCATGGGCTAACTTTCATTTTGGGGTGAACTATCCCTTTAAGTGTACGTTTGGGGAAAAACATTTAAAGTGTAACATTATATAAAATTTACATTAGGTCTTAATATAGACATGCCATCTGTCGCATTGATATTAGTGTAACAAGAAAAGAAAAGATCACTCTCTGCTCTTGATTAAACTGCTTTTGTTGTTTTGATAATCAGTTTATTTGAAATGAACAAATAAACTGATATATTCTTTGTTTTTCTTGTTTTGTTATTTTTTTTGACTCATTTTGTCAGCACAGGTCACATTTATTAATCTGCACTGGACTTGAGTGTTGATTACTGAAGAGATCTGACCGCTGATCCTCCACACAGATGATGACACATACAGTACAATCATTCTCTGTTCAGAAGCATCTCTCTGAAGGGTGAGTGGATGGTGGTGTCTCTTACCCAGGACCATGAGATTGGCCTTGTCAGACAAACGGCCTTCCTCATCGTCCGGATCCTGAA
Organism: Carassius gibelio; assembly: GCF_023724105.1. Taxonomy (NCBI): domain Eukaryota; kingdom Metazoa; phylum Chordata; class Actinopteri; order Cypriniformes; family Cyprinidae; genus Carassius; species Carassius gibelio. Next base: position 1,740,757 of record NC_068396.1, read on the forward strand.
CTTTGCATTCATAGTCCCGCGTGTCTGCGTTGGTGACGCTCAGGAGCTCCAGGTTGGCTGTTCCTTTCACCAGATCCAACACTATGTTTGCCCGGCCTTTATATTTTTTGTATATCGTAATTTTATTCCCGCCAGAGAAGTAACCAGCGACGTTAATCTGGATAAAAACCATACAATCAGTCACAAAACATTAACACAGCTCCATCCCTGCTGTAAAAAAACAACAATAGAAACAAATCACAGAATTTGTAATGGTTTCACTGGTTATATTGGGAATAGTAATGGTTTTAATGGAAACCGTAATGGACCCTGTTGGACTGCACTGGTAATTGGTTGCCTTCTGTTGGCGGCTTGTTAAAATATAATATGTCCCAAAACACACAACAGGAAACGTTAATTATTTTAGTGGTTAAAAGTTGATGGTTGTAATGCTATTTGTAGTGAAAACTATAAGAATTTGTGATATTTTCTATTGTTTGATTCAGCAGGTATTCACTTATTTGTTCTGCACGCTTAGTAAACAAACTACAGCTAGTCCAAAATGCAGCAGCAAGAGTTCTTACTAGAACCAGGAAGTATGACCATATTAGCCCGGTCCTGTTCACACTGCACTGGCTCCCTATCAAACATCGTATAGATTTTAAAATATTGCTTATTACTTATAAAGCCCTGAATGGTTTAGCACCTCAGTATTTGAATGAGCTCCTTTTACATTATACTCCTCTACGTCCGCTACGTTCTCAAAACTCATGCAATTTGATAATACCTAGAATATCAAAATCAACTGCGGGCGGCAGATCCTTTTCCTATTTGGCGCCTAAACTCTGGAATAACCTACCTAACATTGTTCGGGAGGAAGACACACTCTTGCAGTTTAAATCTAGATTAAAGACCCATCTCTTTAACCTGGCATACACATAACATACTAATATGCTTTTAATATCCAAATCCGTTAAAGGATTTTTAGGCTGCATTAATTAGGTAAACCGGAACCGGAAACACTTCCCATAACACCCGATGTACTTGCTACATCATTAGAAGAATGGCATCTACGCTAATATTTGTCTGTTTCTCTCTTATTCCGAGGTCACCGTGGCCACCAGATCCAGTCTGTATCCAGATCAGAGGGTCACTGCAGTCACCCGGATCCAGTACGTATCCAGACCAGATGGTGGATCAGCACCTAGAAAGGACCTCTACATCCCTGAAAGACAGCGGAGACCAGGACAACTAGAGCCCCAGATACAGATCCCCTGTAAAGACCTTGTCTCAGAGGACCACCAGGACAAGACCACAGGAAACAGATGATTCTTCTGCACAATCTGACTTTGCTGCAGTCTGGAATTGAACTACTGGTTTCGTCTGGTCAGAGGAGAACTGGCCCCAACTGAGCCTGGTTTCTCCCAAGGTTTTTTTCTCCATTCTGTCACCGATGGAGTTTCGGTTCCTTGCCGCTGTCGCCTCTGGCTTGCTTAGTTGGGGTCACTTCATCTACAGCGATATCATTGACTTGATTGCAAATAAATGCACAGACACTATTTAACTGAACAGAGATGACATCACTGAATTCAATGATGAACTGCCTTTAACTATCATTCTGCATTATTGACACACTGTTTTCCTAATGAATGTTGTTCAGTTGCTTTGACGCAATGCATTTTGTTTAAAGCGCTATATAAATAAAGGTGACTTGACTTAACATTTCTGGTGATTGACCAATATTGATTTTTTATTACCAATACCTTTATCAATTATTTGTATGTTCATGTGCCAGATAACCGATATGCAAAACCGATATTTATTAACTTATGAAGTAAATGACTGAGTGAAGAAAGAACATACTTCACTTTGGTTTTTCCTCCTTTCAGTCATCTTTTTTTTTTTTTTTAAGTCTTTCATGTTAAATGTTTTATTGTAATCTAAAGGTTACATTTTATTTATAAAAAGCATCAACAGAAACAACACTAATATTAGCAATAACCAAAATAAAATGTAGAATTTCGAATGTTTTCAAATGAAAAAAATAAAATAAAAGGACAGGAGTAATATCAACTTCAATTTAAACTACCAGAGACATGAATAATTAACTGGATAAATGTTAATTCACTGAATAATATTCTCTGGAACATTGGAGTCTAACAAACAAAACATAGTATTTTATTGCATTTCTCAACAGGAATGTTATATAAAAATTATTATGATGTTACAGGTATGTTAATTATAATGTTTTGTCCTTTTAAATCATGAAAAGCCTGCCGAAAGCACGGTTTATCAATGCAGTTACACAGAACTATACCCAAACGGTGATCGCTCGTAGCGATTCAGAGCTTTTATTCCAACATGCACTAATTCATGGCTGCATATTAATTCAGGCAAAGTTATGTCTTTATTGGGACAGGACTTGATGGATTTTTTAACATGACTTGGTGAGCTGGTCCCTTTCTTAGAGCCAATCTGCATAAACTACAAATCGGGCATTTAGGTCATGCATCTAATTTGTGCATAACTGGCTGCTATGTTAAATTAAGTTTACTAACTACAGCAAATCAAGTACCTGCACGCGATTCAATGGTGCTATTAACGTGAATCCGATATTACAAAACCGATATCAGATTAAGGTTAAAATGCCTAAATATTGGGGAAAATAAAAGGTAAATCGATATATTGGTCGATCTTTGTCAATATAAAAATGCGTTTGACTATAACGTGCCTAAAATACAACGGAATACATTTCTACTAAATGGTAATTTAGATATTTGTGAATTAGATCAAATAATGTTAAGTGAATATAATAATTTGTGTTTTATTCCCCACCTCCAGGTATTTTAATAAAAGGTGCTCACTATAGCTTTATTGCTCAGTCAGCTAGGCTTTGGTTCTCAAAACCCCTGAAAGCTTGTACTGCATCATTGCATACTCACTGATGAGAAATGCAGATAGGGATAAGAACTTAAGATAGTGTTAAAATTAGTTATTTTATGGTTTCATTTTTGTTGAAAACAAAAAACAAAAAACCTTGTAAGTGCACTGTGTTCATATTTACTTGTAAATTGAATTATATATATATATATAAACATCAGCTTGTGCCTTATATTGTGATCTCGAAACAATATTTTAGTACATACATTTGAGAGATGTTCTTTAATGTGATGCTATACATTGATGAATATGCCTACACTCATAGCCTTTTTGGTAATTTTATGGCTAAAATGACGACAGAACTGCATTGTATGTTCACGGTTTCTTGTTAGATTTATTTATGATGAAGAGATAAAGAGTGTGAGTGTGAGCACGGTAAAAGCAGAGGAAAGTGTGTTTTACTGACATGAAGCCTAACAACATCTCATCAGACCGTAGTTCACTGTTGTTCTACTGAAGCTCGTTTGACTGATGCTGAGGCCAAGCTGAAGTAAAGAAGTCATTAAGAGATGCAGTGGATACGCTCCTTGCATTTCTTGGTTTTTAGTGGATGTCAGCAGGGATATATGTGCCAGCACCAGTGGTGTTAGTTAGGGATTCTCCTGTACTGAATGATTCCTGTGATGAATGTGTCTGTTTTATTACCTCTGGATCATCCTTGTTGTCCGGATCTGCCGTCCATGATATGGATGTGATGGTTGTACTCGGTGTGAAAGCACAGGGAATCACTGCTTTATCGCCCCTCGCAACCTTATATACTTGATTTGGGATGGTTACAGTCATGCCTGAAGTCATTTGAACCCCTGAAACACAAAAAATGTGAATAAAAAGCACTTTATGAACTATAGTTTGCATTTGCACTGCATCGTCTGACATTTTTTACAAATGTTTTAAAAATGAGTCTCTTCTGCTCACCAAGGCTGCATTTGATCAAAGAAAAACAGGAATATTGTGAAATATAGCCGTAAAATAATAGAATTATTTGATTAATTGAAAGGAAGCAATCAGAAATGTTTCTTGAGCAGTAAATGATCATATTATTCTGATTTCTGAAGATCATGTGACACTGAAGACTGGAGGAATGATGCTGAAAATACAGCGGAGCATCACAGAAATACATTACACTTTAACACAGATTCACACACAAAACAGCTTAAATCTTAAATTATGATAATATTGATAAAATTTTTATCAAATAAATGCAGTCATGCGGAGCAGAAGACTTCTTTCAGAAATCTTCTTTTAAAATTGTAACTTTAACCTGTACTCTTACCATCAGAAAACATGCACAGATTTGTAAACAATAATGATGAAAATATCTATGAATTACATATATTTTACTGCTCAAATGTTTTGAGTTAATGGAGTTCTGGGAGTGAGATTAGTGATCTGTGTTTGGGGCGTTGGCTCAGAGCCGTCGCTGTGACACGGCCTACAGCCAAAACTACAGGATTACCATCCCATAACTGAGACTCCGGTGGAAAACTACTGTCTGTGACGTTAGTGTGTAAGAAATATTTCATTAGTACCATTCATTCTAAACTTTTCTTTTTCTACTCTGTTCAGAAGTATATGAAGTGACCCAGAGAACTCAGAAAGTGCTTCCTGGTAATTGTGTGTTTGTCGTTCTGCTGGTTCTGAATCTGAGGAGTGGCTCACACACTGATGAGGAACACACACACACACACATTCACACAGATTAAAGCTTACTTACCAGCAAAGAGCAGACAGATGCCAAATATTCCCAGTGTTCCTGCCATCTCTGTGAGCGTCCAGCAGCGTCTCAGGTATGAAGGGAACTGAAGGTGTTGAAGACACTGAAACTCACTCTCTGAGCCAATGAGATCCAGGAAATGAAGAGCAACGCCCCGCTCAGGTCGAGTCTCGTCTTGCCCTGTTGCTCTCCTGTCTCACAGTTTCTCGTTTGAGAAACCACAAAGAGATCAGAGTAACATGAGTCTGTGTTCTACTTATGAGGAGCAAAACCCAGATCAATCAAGGGTTGTCTGAATCAAGTGGAAGCAGTGTCACGGTTGATTGGGAACTCTTGGAAACTCGTTTCTTACCATTTTATTCAGTTATAGACTGACAAACACACACTGATTTGCATCAGATCCAGAGAAACTGGTTTGACGAGTAATATGATGAGGGAGTGACAACAGTCAACACACAAACACACACGTTTCATTCTGTGCATTGTGGGGTTTTTCGATAGACTTTATTACTTTTATTCTGATCAAACAATATTTTCTATCCCCCAACCCTAAACCTAACCCTTACAGAAAACCTGTTTGCATTCTTACACTTTCAGAGAAACACCATTTACTATTTTTAATAATTTTTGTCCCTTTGTCCCCAGAACAGCAAGGTACAACATTTCCAGTTTTTCAATGCTTGTGGGGACGTTTGGTCTCTCTCTCTCTCTCTCTCTCTCTCTCACACACACACACACACTCATTCACAGGAACACAAACACAAACCCTACAGACTCTCAACCACAATGGTTTCATCTAGTGATTATCAGTGATGTCACAATCTTTTGAATTATGTGACCAATCACCACTGAGCAGCTGATTTGCATCATTCATGTGCTGTGGTGTCCTCTGCTGGATAATTAAATGATTGTTCCATCTGAGACATGCTGAAGATCAGAAATCACATTTACACACGTGTCAATTTCTCACCTTGAGTTATTAGCAAAAAGCAAGGTAATCTGCTACTTCAAGCTTTTGATTCAGCAATGAACAAATGTTTGCAGTGAAACAATATTGCAATCACTTAGAAACAAAGTACTTTGAATTATTAAAAGGGTCAAGAGACTAATTAAAGCAAACCAAAGGCTGTGGCTGTAGTCAGTTGTAGTTCTTGTGTTTCACTTTTCTTCAATGATGTTGATTATTAACAGCAGATGTTCATCACTAATGTTCTATCATAATTTAATTAATCACTTAATTATCTCATTAACTTTAACTCTTCGAGGGCTTGGGATTTAATTTGAGACTTGCTTTCTTTGTTCTTCTCTGGTGAAGCTGTTGAGTTCATGAGTGGAACATAAATATGTCAGGACCTTTACTCTTTGGCTCTTGGACTACACACCTCTGGTCAAAATAACCCAACTGCTGGGTTAGTCCCTTTTTAACCCAGCATTTTTAGAGTGATATGTAGTGTTTTCTGTTTTGATGATTATATGTGTGTCAGTTGCATTTAATCACTTTCTTCTCTTTATCCTGAATCTTTGCCATCAGAACTGAGCCGAGACTAGGGTTAGGGTTAGGGTTAATGGTTTCTGGATCAGGAGCATCAGTGAAGATGCGTGTCATTCATGATGCTGGAGTTCTGGATCCATCTCACTGGAGTCTCTAGAACCCCCTTTCTCAAATCTTGCCCTGGAGGTCCAATGCACTGCAGAGTTTAGCTCCAACCTGATCAAAGTCACCTGCCTGGGATTATCTATTGATCCCAAAGACATTATTTGGCATTGATTAGCATGCTTGCTCCGGTGTTCTTGATTAGGGTTAGAGCTAAACTCTGCCGGGAAGTGGATCTCGAGGTCCAGATTTGAGGATCCCTGATCTATGAGTATGTCATGATCTATGGTGACGAATGCAGCATTAAGATAAAGTAAAACTATCAATGAGATGCAGCCTTTATCTGACACAAGAAGCAGGTCATTTGTTATTTTAACAACGTTTAGATGTTCAGAAGCAGGAGTGGCTCCGCTGAGTATGGATCAAAGAAATTAGTCCATGTTAGAAGATATTGTGATGCATGTAATGACGTAGCATGTTGAACATTCAGCTCATGTTGTTCATCTATCTTAGGATGTCAAACTAATTTGAATAAAACAAGTTGATAGTAAACCGCGTTTAAGTATTCAGGTTTTTTAGCATGTTTCCAAGCATAATATTTTTACATCTTAATTGGAAGCTGCAGAAAGCTAATGGGTGATAAAATGTTAAAATGACTTGTTATAGCACTTATATATCATTGCTCTTTTTGTTGTTTTTGATTGCTTCCACTGTCTTCATCTGTAAGTCGCTTTGGATAAAAGCGTCTGCTAAATGAATAAATGTAAATGTACAAAATGTGTATGTGAAAGAGAGAGAGTATAGTACAGACCAAAAGTTAGGACAAACCTTCTCATTCAAAGAGTTTTTTTATTTTCATAACTATGAAAATTGTAGAGTCACACTGAAGGGATCAAGGGCTATTTGACCAAGAAGAAGAGTGATGTGGTGCTGCGCCAGATGACCTGGCCTCCACAAAGATGATATTTTAATTAGTTTTCTATATAATTCCTACATACTTTTTGTATAGCTTTCACTTTACAATAATCAAGAGAGAGATGTAGGAATAGAAACGAATGGAAGAATGGACATTCCTGTCATCTTCTTTACTCTCATTCCGAAGCACATTCCAGCTCATCATTACTCATGAGGACGAGAGACGCTCCTTAATGAAGTAAATGTGCTTCACTGAGGGCCGTGCAGATCCACATCACCCAGAGACAGACGTGAGACGCAGTAAGCACTTCATCAGCATGCATCTCAGTGAATCTGACACGGCTCGAGGACACGCTCATTACAGCCTCCATCATCACCAATCAACTCTAGTCAAAGACCTCCATCAGCCAATCAGCGCTGAGCGGTCAGGACTCACAGCAGGTCACTCGGGTCAATCTACTCTAGAGCGAGAGGAGAGCAGAAGTGATGCCAGGTGAGAGTTTCTAAAGCAGGGATCCTTAGTGCTAATAGTGCTTAGTGCTAGGGAGTTTAGTGCTAACCCTAATCAAACAGACCTGAGCATGCTAATCAGTGCCAATCAATGTCTTTGGGATCATTCGAAAATGGCAGACAGGGGACTTTAATCAGGGTTGGAGCTAAACTCTGCAGTGCATTGGACCTCCAGGGTAAGATTTGAGGAAGGGGGGTTTAGATCCTACCTGTCTGATCACTACCATTTTGTTTACTTAAATGGGGAGTCATCTCATTTATCAACAGTAAAATATGGAGTGCCACAAGGATCTGTCCTAGGTCCCTCTATTTTTAATATACATGTTGCCCCTTGGTAATATTATTAGAAATATTGTAAGACTGCCAATCATGGGTAAGATTGCCGACCTGACTGCTGTCCAGAAGGCCATCATTGACACCCTCAAGTGAGAGGGTAAGACACAGAAAGACATTTCTGAACGAATAGGCTGTTCCCAGAGTGCTGTATCAAGGCACCTTAGTGGGAAGTCTGTGGGAAGGAAAAAGTGTGGCAAAAAACGCTGCACAACGAGAAGAGGTGACCGGACCCTGAGGAAGATTGTGGAGAAGGAACGATTCCAGAGCTTGGGGGACCTGCGGAAACAGTGGACTGAGTCTGGAGTAGAAACATCCAGAGCCACCATGCACAGGCGTGTGCAGGAAATGGGCTACAGAGAAGCAGCACTGGACTGTTGCTCAGTGGTCCAAAGTACTTTTTTCGGATGAAAGCAAATTTTGCATGTCATTCGGAAATCAAGGTGCCAGAGTCTGGAGGAAGACTGGGGAGAAGGAAATGGCAAAACGCCTGAAGTCCAGTGTCAAGTACCCACAGTCAGTGATGGTCTGGGGTGCCATGTCAGCTGCTGGTGTTGGTCCACTGTGTTTTATCAAGGGCAGGGTCAGTGCAGCTAGCTATCAGGAGATTTTGGAGCACTTCATGCTTCCATCTGCTGAAAAGCTTTATGGAGATGAAGATTTCGTTTTTCAGCACGACCTGGCACCTGCTCACAGTGCTAAAGCCACTGGTAAATGGTTTACTGACCATGGTATTACTGTGCTCAATTGGCCTGCCAACTCTCCTGACCTGAACCCCATAGTGAATCTGTGGGATATTGTGAAGAGAAAGTTGCGAGACGCAAGACCCAACACTCTGGATGAGCTTAAGGCCGCTATCGAAGCATCCTGGGCCTCCATAACACCTCAGCAGTGCCACAGACTGATTGCCTCCATGCCACGCCGCACTGAAGCAGTCATTTCTGCAAAAGGATTCACGACCAAGTATTGAGTGCATAACTGAACATCATAATTTGAAGGTTGACTTTTTTTGTATTAAAAACAGTTTGCTTTTATTGGTCGGATGAAATATGCTAATTTTTTGAGATAGGAATTTTGGGTTTTCATGAGCTGTATGCCAAAATCAGTATTAAAACAATAAAAGACCTGATATATTTCAGTTGGTGTGCAATGAATCTAAAATATATGAAAATTAAATTTTTATCATTACATTATGGAAAATAATGAACTTTTTAAAAAAAAAATTGAGAAGGACCTGTACTGTTACTTCCTCTACAGTCAGAAATCTGGGTGTTATATTAGACAGCAACTTGTCTTTTGAAAACCATATTTCCCATGTTACAAACTGCATTCTTCCATCTTACAAACATTGCCAAGCTACGAAACATGTTATCTGTTTCTGATGCAGAAAAGCTAGTTCATGCATTCATGACCTCTAGACTGGACTATTGTAATGCACTTCTAGGTGGTTGTCCTGCTTTGTCAATAAACAAGCTACAGGTCGTCCAAAATGCAGCAGCTAGAGTCCTTACCAGGTCAAGAAAATATGATCATATTACCCCAATTTTACAGTCTCTGCACTGGCTACCTATTAAGTTCCGTATCAGTTACCAATTATCATTACTTACCTATAAGGCTCTAAATGGTTTAGCTCCAGAGTACCTAACTAGCCTTCTACCACGCTACAACCCATCACTGATAATGTTCGGGGTTCAGACACACTCTCTCTGTTTAAATCTAGATTAAAAACACATCTCTTTCGCCAAGCATTCGAATAATGTATCTCTTAATTTGTGACTGCAGTTGCATCTGATCAAATGCACATTATTAATCTTTAGCTTGGGTTAAACTAATGAATTTTACTTTGTTGGATCAGCAGCTATGCTAATGATGTCTCTATGTGTTTCTCTGTTTCTGCTGGATCTTCATCCCGTGGTAACTAGGATTTACACAAGCTCCAGAACACCTGAGAATAGATGATGTTAACCCTGAATCAACAAACACAACTAACAAATATTGCTGCTTACTATGCAGTCACATAATAATTGCTGTTAATGGTGTTCATCATCTGGATGACTATCTTGTATACATTTTTCTGAAAATTCCTGTCATTTGCACATAAACTGACAGTCACCACTTATAAGCTACTAATAAATATTGTAGAAACTTCATTTTCTGTAAAGCTAAATTAAACAATGAATAAGGTCTTTAAAATGTTCAAGAGAGCAAAAGAGGCCAGATGGTAGGAACAAGTCTCCGGTCGGCAGTCACTCCTTGGCAGCGCAGGGACTGCATTGGGCATAACCTCAAAGACAGGAACCGAAACAGAAAACAGCGAAGGCGACACGGCAACTCGAACCCGTAAATCCAAGCACTAGAACAACGGCAGGAAAAACTCCAACTGGACTAGGCGGCACTGCAAGGAGCGAGAAAGACAGAGAAAAGTAAGAAACGATCTGACACTAGACAAGACAAACACAGGACTATAAGTAGGCCCACAGAAACGAGACTTACCTTCCGCTGATCTGATTGCTCCTGATTGCTCGTCAGCAGTAGCTGACACTGATGGCCAATCAGAGCAGAGACACAGAATGAGCAAACCGTGACAAATACTGTCAAAACACACACGGTTTATGTATAAACTCAGTGGGATATGTCTAAAATGAAAGTAAACAACTGAAAGGAATATATCAGATGCATGCAGGTCTTAAAGGGACAGTATGCCATGTGAATTAAAGGTATAATCCACCCTTAATTTGTATTTGTGTTATCGTTTATTCAGCCCGGGAGGCTGAGGAGTAACAGAAAGATAGTTTATAGATAGGGTCGTGCTGGGTAGAGTGATGAATGGATCCGTAATAGCAAGGTGAAGACGTCAGAGGAGGGAGGTGTACCCCCCCGCACACACACACACACACACACACACACACACAGAGGAGACTTGGATCTTCAGAGGATCGCTGGAGAGAGGTAAGTAGAGGTAGAGTTAGTCCTTACAGTTAGCATACAGGTAAGACCTTGTCGCAAACGAGACCGGACACTGACAAGAAACTGTATAATAAAAGTTTTAAAATAAAATCATAATAATAAAAGTTTACTCTTAGTACAAGATTAATATTGTACAGTTGAAACCTCTAAAACATGTCCTCTCTTACACCCCTCTCTTAGAGTATCTCTGCATGTGTGTGTGTGTGTGTGTGAGTGTGTGCGTGTGTGTGTGTGTGTGTGTGTGTGTGTGTGTATGAGTGTGTGCGTGTGTGTGTGTGTGTGTGTGTGTGTGTTAGACACAGCCGCTCCTGTGAATTTTGTGAGATTCAACCCCCATCTCTTTACACTCTACCTTTGGAGTTAAAACATGTGAACTATCCATACGACGTGTCCATTAAACACAGTGAAGTCAAGAAATCTCACAATTTTAGGGTGAAAGCGTTAGAACATTTGTCTATGCGGTGTTAGGCTATATTGAACTTATGGTCATTATAAAGTTTTGTATGTTTATTTTCATTTCAACATATTAATGAACACTGTTACAGATTTTGTCTTAGTAACGTGCAATACAATAGTTTGTTAAAAGATAACGCTATGGGCTGTTTGAATAACACCGTCGTCTCCGATGCTTGAAGTTTTCACCGCTTACAGGCACCCCACTAACATAAACCTGTAACGCTATCAGAATTATTTAAAATAACTATAAACTTCATGCGTGACACCTATGTAACTCACTAAAACTAATATCTATGCTAAAAAACTGCAGAAACTGCTCGCCTCATGTTTTCTTAAAGAAGAACAGGTTATTCAGACATGACAGAGCACAGTTACAGTTGTAGTGCAGTTTCTGGATCAGACCTTAAAGGGGGGGTGAAATGCTCGTTTTCACTCAATCTCCTGTTAATCTTGAGTACCTATAGAGTAGTACTGCATCCTTCATAACTCCAAAAAGTCTTTAGTTTTTATTATATTCATAAGAGAAAGATAGTCTGTACTGATTTTTCCCGGAAAAACACGAGCGGCTGGAGGCGTGACGTGTGGGAGGAGCTAAAGAATCACGAGCGCCAGTAGGCTTTTGAGTTGAGAGCGCTTGGAAACTGTGACATTACTGTGAGGAAAACCATCATCCAAAACAAACCATGGCTAACAGTCAGATTCAGCCGTTTATTTATGATCCAGAATCTGATCCAGAGGCTGAAACTGAACAAGAGCAGCATCAGCAACAACGTCTCTGTGTAGTATGTACTGAAACTGTATATATTACCATATTTACTTTAAAACCTTTGTTATACATCTTCTTTATTGATTGTTTTTACTTCGATTTTAATTATTAGGATTTTATTTTAAAACTTTTATAATACATCTTGTTTATTGATTGTTTTTATTTCCAATTAATTAAGATTTTTATTTAAAACTTTTTATTATACAGTTTCTTTATTGATTGTTTTATTTCCATTCATTCTTGGAATTTGTATTTAAAACCTTTATTATATCACTGTGAAACAGATTATACCGTCACCAGACGAGGGTATATATTATGATATGAGGTCATATCATCTTTGATCTTGATTCAGTCATCTCGCACGCTGTCCGTATTTTCACAGAGAAATCTACTGTTGTACGGTTTCTCGGCGCCAAAGTCAGCTTTTCCATCACCTCTTCATCCAATTCCTTCTCGGGGTTTGAGGTGAGTATAAGAAGTCCATGTCTAAGTATATTTCACAGCTCTTTTTCTGATTTCCTCAGAAATCCAAGGTGGGTCGTATTTATCTAAGCGAATCCGGTCCGATGCCGCTGGTGGGGAAACCCCGCCCCCCACACGTGACAGACCATAAAATCTTACGCCCTAAGTTCACCGGTCACCGGATGGTCACGCACACACTGGATTCATCTTTCACCTAAAGCACAGCTGTCGCCGGATGGTCACGTACTGGAGGTCCGGTGTCTATTTTACAAACAGGTGATCGTCACACTTATCATTAGGATAATCCTTACGACTTGATCTATTACAGACACACCTGACAAGTCACAGCTGCCGATTATTCACGGATGGTGCCATTTCACACTGATGATGTATAACCCTGATTTATTACAAACAAATGGCATAGCAACACCTGTGATCATCAAAAGGTCATAGGTCAAGGTCAGATGGGGGAGGGGTCAAGGTCAAAATGTCAAGGGCAAGCGGGGGAAGGGCCAATGACAAAAAAATCAAGGTTAAAAGGTCACGGTCATGTGGGGGAGGGTCCAAAGGTCAAAGGTCAAACCCATAAATCACTTCTTGGCATAATATAATTACTACTCATGAATCATAATGAAGAGCGTAGTCTTTGGACAATAGATGACCGGTGTTGAGCGGTAAATGAGTTATAGTTAGGACACTAACCACCGCAGTTCAGCTTCACTCGGTCACAGTTTAAAACAGAAGCCTGAATGTTAATCTGCTGAATCAGGAACCTCAGTGAAACACATTTATCCACCAACAGAAGACTTTTGCTTGAATGTTTTATTCTGAAACAATGCAAAAATGAACTAAACAGAAACAAACTGAAATCTAACTGACTCAAACTAGTTATTCCTATAAATGCAGTTAAGAAGTTTAGTAAAATGCCACAAGAAACATATCAACAAAGAGTCAACAAAAATATGAAACATGAAGTAAATATGAGACAAGGCTCTTTTGAAGCCTTTCACAATACTAATGAACAAGAGTCAAATCAAAGCTTTTTAATACGCCTCCGCTGGCGACTTTCTCTGCACCTCAGAGCGTCTTTTCAAGTTGAAAAAAATTAACTTTTTTTTTTTTTTTTTTTTTTTTTTTTTTTTTACTGTCTTCATTATGCGCCTCTTTGACAGCTGACCAATGACAAGCGAGCAGTGATTCACTTCCATAACAAGAACAAATGAAGAAGATAGCCGTAGATAGTTAGTAATGGGTTTGGAACACAAGCAGTTGTTCGTTATGAGCAGGGCTTGAAGTGGACCGGTCACTGGTCACCAGCACTACTATATCTTCTATGCCTTCTGACGTGAGTAAAAGCAGCAGATGATGATTCCCACAACAAGAGCCACGGCCACATCGCCCCCGATGATCCCCCCCGTGGAGGCGATGTTCATGGACGCTACAGGAGAAGAGACAGAGGAGTTCATCATGACCAGTGCTGGGCAGTAACTAGTTACTAGTGATATTACTTTGAGCAGTAAACAGTAGTGTAAGTAATTATTACTTATAAGATTTCAGGGTTAAGGAATCCTTGTTACTATGGAGCCAAAAGAGTATCAATAAAGATAAATGCACACACTACATTCACATATGCACACACATGATTCATAAAAACACACACAGGATACACAAATGTGCACAAAATTTACAAATGCACACACAAAATTCCAAAGGCACAGAAGATTCACAAATGCATACAAAATTCAGAAATACAGACACAATTAGAAATGCAAACAACATTTACAAATGCACTCAAGATTCACAAATGCACAGGACAAGATTCAGAAATGTATTTCTGATGCACACACACATATATATTGATTTACAAACTGCTTGTAGTCTGTGAACTTCACTGCATTTGTGTGTGAATTTTGAGACTCCTCTGACTTGGCTTGACACACAAATGCCTTTTTTAAAACAGGGAATGATCTGCAACCAATCAGATATCTCCCTTGTTTGAGCCAATTACAAGAATGCACCCCACGTGGGGGATTGTTTACTTATAAGCCAATCACATGAACGCGTTCACACAGCGCGATATGCCTGTGGTGCAGCATATTATAGCCTACTTATTTATGCAATTGTATGGAAATACAGATGTTTAGATTACAATTCAGGTTTATTTATTATTATTTCTTTTTTTTTACAAAATATAAATTTAAAAATGTCTCAATACATATAGCCCAGACTGTGACTGCAGAAAAAAAGTTAACCATGGATTCATAAATTTGCAATAGGCAATTATTTCATTTTATTGAAATATTTGAATGAAAGTAAAAAAAAATTTTTTACACCTTTTTAAATATTTAAAAATATCTAAATATTCTTTTGGATGCAATATAGAAGTCACTTTAATTATAATATTCTGTCCCTACATGAAGAGAGAGTCAGAGTGGTCCGCTGAGAGAGGAAAGTGACTCTCCGGCTGCGCAAAGTGAGTCGCCGCTGCGTGAGGAAAGGGAATCGTTCGCTCAACTTCGCTGGGTGAGGAAAGGGAATTTTTTGCTGAGGAAAGTGAGTCGCTCGCTGCCTGACTCGTGAGGAAAGTGACTCTCCGGCTGCGTGAGGAAAGTGAGTTGTTCGCTGATTGGCTTATAAGTGAACAATTCCCCACGTGGGGTGCATTCTTGTAATTGGCTCAAACAAGGGAGATATCTGATTGGTTGCAGATCATTCCCTGTTTTAAAAAAGGCATTTGTGGAAGTTCACAGACTACAAGCAGTTTGTAAATCAATATATATGTGTGTGTGCATCAGAAATACATTTGTGAATCTTGAGTGCATTTGTGAATGTAGTGTGTGCATTTATCTTTATTGATACTCTTTTGGCTCCATATGTTACAGTTTAATTATATATTTAAGTATAATGTAATATTAATTAACTATGTGTACTAACTTTAATGTTAGGGTTAGGATTAGTTCATCTTAGAGTAACTTGCATGTAATTATGCATAATTAATTATTATTACAATAGTAAATACATGTACATGTATATTTCCTAGATTTTCAGAATTCTCACGACTCATGGACACATGAAGTCACCAGTGAAATACAGTGGAATATGGGAAAGATGACATTCAGTGATTTTGACAGATGAAGATGATCTGAAGATGATCTGAACAGCAATGTGTAAGCTGTGGCATTACTTTACTCTGGTATTACATGGCTTGTCATTGCACATACCTCTGATCCTGATATAAATTATATTACAATCATTTAAAAAAAAAAAACATTTTCTAACAAACTTATATTTAATTTGATAAAACAGAAATTATAGCTACAATTAGATTCAAGCTACACACAGCAATTAATGAGATTAATAATAAAAAACACTTTTATTTAAATCTCACTATCAATCACAAACTAGTGTTTTAACAACGTCTGACTGTGATCCAGTGTGGACTTTGGCCAAATTATTAGACAGAAATAGTAGCATTTCAGAATCATTTTTTGGGTAAGATACACAATTATAACTTGTGCAGGAAGTGTAATGTGACTAGTGTAACTAATTACTGATGCCAGAAAGTAATAAGTAAATAAATAATATTACTTTTAAAAGGAGTAACTAGTAACGAGTAATAAATAATTTATTGGGTAACAAACCCAACACTGGTCATGACTACAGACTAGCACAGATCAGTTTCTTACGTGGATCGACGCGCAGGGTCACATTACACGTCGCAGATTTGATTTCGTTGGTGGACGTGCATATGTAGTAGCCAGACGTGTCCATGGAAATATTTAAAAGTGACAAAACCCCGCTTTCTGAGGAGAGAGACACACACACACACACACACACACACACACACTCATCAGTGATGCAGGAGAAGAGGCTTTCAGCATGTATTCGAGCAGCGTCACACACACGTACGCTCAGTGGTCTTGGGCGGCAGCGGTCGAGGGACGTTATTGACACTGTAGCTTTGCCATTTGTAGACTGGTATCGGCATTCCCTCCTCGGAGAGACATCTCAGTTGGATGTTCTCGAAGTATTCTGTCTTCCCAAAAATATCGCATTTGGGTTGTGATGGAGCCACTGGTACAACAAGAACACACATGTCATCGTAGCACACACATTTCACATAAGGGGAAGTCGTGGCCTAATGGTTAGAGGGTTGGACTCCCAATCGAAGGGTTGTGGGTTCTAGTCTCGGGCCGGACGGAATTGTGGGTGGGGGGAGTGCATGAACAGCTTTCTCTCCACCTTCTATACCACGACTTAGCTGCCCTTGAGCAAGGCATCGAACCCCCAACTGCTCCCCGGGCGCCGCAGCATAAATGGCTGCCCACTGCTCCGGGTGTGTGCTCACAGTGTGTGTGTTTGTGTTCACTGCTCTGTGTGTGTGCATTTCGGATGGGTTAAATGCAGAGCACAAATTCTGAGTATGGGTCACCATACTTGGCTGAATGTCACTTTCACTTTCACTTTCACTTTCACTTTCACTTTCATTTCTGACCCGTGCTGGCAAAATGAGTGTGAACGACACGCAAAAAAAGTTAAAAACACCAAAATTAATTATAATTGCAGATTTTAGTCGAATTTGAGGTTTTCACAAGAATGTTAGTTCACCTCAATTGTACGTTTGGGGAAAATCTTTTGATCTGTAACATTATATGAGATTTACAGTAGTTCTTAACTTACACAGAGTGTGTGTCGCATTGATGTTAGTCTAACAAGAACAGACGAGAGGAAGTCACTCACTGTTCTTGATTAAAACTGCTTTTGTTCATCTGTATTGAACACACTGAATGGATTTTTACATTTGATGATTTGTTTTTATTATTTTGTTGTTTTTGTTTAGATGTGAAATTAAAAAAAGGTAATGCATTATTTGTTTCTTTCTTATATTTGTTTAGGTTTTTTTAATAGTTGTTATGTCGTAATTATAATAATAATAATAATAATAATACAGTAATTATCATTAAGGTTGCAAGGTTGCAGGTGATTTTACTTTGGAACCTTCAGAAAACTTTGTGTTCTTGTTTTATTCATTTAATTTGAGTTTTTTTATTCTGTTCTGTACAGCACTTTGGTCAGCTTTGGTTATTTTTAAATGTGCTTTAAAAAAAAATATTGTAAAACAAAAAAAACTTAATCTTGATGTTTCTCAAAACTGACTTTGCTGACTCTGTCGAATTTAAACGGATCTAGCTCAGTCATTTTTCATCTGATCCCAACAATTTATACATAATTTTAAAGGTCTTAAATGGAGAATGTGAAAATAAAAATGACTAATTTTTGAACATTTGTTCAGTGTGATTTTGTCAGCACAGGTCACATTTATTAATCTGCACTGGACTTGAGTGTTGATTACTGAGGAGATCTGAGCGCTGATCCTCCACACAGATGATGACACATACAGTACAATCATTCTCTGTTCAGAAGCATCTCTCTGAAGGGTGAGTGGATGGTGGTGTCTCTTACCCAGGACCATGAGATTGGCCTTGTCAGACAAACGGCCTTCCTCATCTTCCGGATCCTGAACTTTGCATTCATAGTCCCGTGTGTCTGTGTTGGTGACGCTCAGGAGCTCCAGGTTGGCTGTTCCTTTCACCAGATCCAACACTATGTTTGCCCGGCCTTTATATTTTTTGTATATCGCAATTTTATTCCCGCCAGAGAAGTAACCAGCGACGTTAATCTGGATAAAAACCATACAATCAGTCACAAAACATTAACACAGCTCCATCCCTGCTGTAAAAAAACAACAATAGAAACAATCACAGAATTTGTAATGGTTTCACTGGTTATATTGGGAATAGTAATGGTTTTAATGGAAACCGTAATGGACCCTGTTGGACTGCACTGGTAATTGGTTGCCTTCTGTTGGCGGCTTGTTAAAATATAATATGTCCCAAAACACACAACAGGAAAAAATATTTTAGTTGTTTTAATGGTTAAAAGTTGATGGTTTGTAATGTTTGTAATGTAGTGGAAACTATCACTGTAAAAAATTTTGCCGTTAAATAACAGTAATTTTCTGGCAGCAGGGGTGCCAGTAAAGTACTGTTAATTTACAGCTCTTAACCATTAATTTACCACTCTTATTTTTTAACAGTATTTTACCGTAAATTCTACCATGGAAATTAACTCTACTCCCACTGCTTCAAACAGTTCGAGTTTTTAAACTAGCATTCCTACGATGTTAGTACTATGAACTTATTTCATTTGAGTCCACTGAGAAGGAATATTTCTTACACTTAATGTGCAGTAATAAAGTAACTAAATACATGACTTTTACTCAAATCACTGCAGCTCATTGTCAGCTATAGCACACATGTATGTGCTGAAGTACTTAACACAGAGATCACCACTGTATCAGCGACTCCACATTTACTGCCTTTATATAAAGCAGCAGAAGATCAGAATTTGTGGCTCATCATTGACTGAAGCACCGTCTCTACTCTACAGCACAATGGTGAACAACAAAACTACATTAAACTAAACGATCTCTCTTGTGCAAACACACATTAATACAGTCAAGTTCAGTATTTACTCTCATTATCAGTGTATGACTTTGCCTAATTTTTTTTCTATGGATGTTCACAAATATTTTAGTTAAATTAACTTATTTTTCATTTGGTAAATCTGACGTTTACATTTTACAGTATATTACTGTTTTTCCTTGACTTGACGGCAAAAAACTGAAGAAAAACACTTTTTTTTGTTGGCAACCATTAATTTACGGCAAGAAACAGTAGAAAAACAGTTATTTAATCGCAGCAGGGGTGCCAGTAAATAACTGTTTTTCTACAGTTTGTTTCCTGTAAATTAATTACAGTTTATTACTGTTAAATTATGTTTCATTCTGTTTTTTCTTCATCTTAAATCTTTAACCCTTTAAACCCCACAAGAAAATCCTCAGTTTTAAATGAACACTTATAATGTGTGCACACTACAGAGTGTTAGAGTAACACCGAATCAGTGAAGTTAATGAGATAATTCGGTGATTAATTGATGATTGAGCATTAGTGATAAACACCTGCAGAATCACTGAAGGAAAGAGAAACACAAGAACTACAAATGACTTCAGCCACAGGCTTAGATGAAATCAACTGAATAAAAGAATACATCAAATCTCTCAAGATCTGATTAAACAACTACTAAAACAGCTTCACCAGATTCACATTACTAACCAGACTGACTTTATTTCTGTCAGATGTCTACAGAAGAACTTATGGAGAGTTAAATAGGTTTAGGTGTTTTTTTCACTACCATGATGGAGATCAGTGTTTACTTTAGTTGGGCTCTTGAACGTGACTTTTCAACAACTAAGGTTTTTTTTTTTTTTTTCTTTTCATGCTGTAACAATGCGCCTTTGGAACTTGTTATAGCAAAACAAAAGTACACTGAAGAAAAAAAATCTGATATTGTTGTTTATAGATTGACAAGAACAAATACTATTATTTCTGATCTAATCCCGTATCTCTTCTCTTATTGAATATTGATACTACAGCATGAGAAGGAACACTGCTGAGCCATAAGTTATGAAAGACTGTTAAGAAAATGTCACTCATAATAAATAAAAAAAAAAACCTTTGCTGAAATTTAGACAAATATCAAGAATCAGCGTATGAATCACAACAATGGTGACAATCCACAAAATAAATAAACAGATCAGTTCTGAACATCACAACACATGCTACTAAAACTTAAAACAAATGCAAAATTATAAGCACATAAGAATTCAAGAAAATAAGTGAACAATTCAGGGGCATAATTTATTCATGCTGCAATGCATGCTGGGAATCATGGATGAGTTTTATCCTGTGCTGGTACCCAGCATGCATTGCATCATGAACCTTTTGATTGTCACCATTGTTGAGATTCATATGCTGATTGTTGATTTCTCTCTTTGAGTGTTGTGGGGACTGCTGCCCGAAATACTTTTTAACTAAAACTAGTCGTTAAATCCATAAATACTGGTTATCACACTACTTTTCAATCTTACTAAATTGAAGTGTCATTCACTCAAATATTTCAACACCAAATTAATATTTGATTATTATAGCAACACTTTAAGTCAGTCTAGAAGATCATGCCTGTTAGAAACAACCATAATCACTTGACTATCAAAATTAATACTGCTGTAACAGATGCATCATAAAGATACAAATACAGCAATAAAACAAAATGTAAAGTGCAAAAGTCAATGATCAGGAGCCAAACTAAAGCAAACACTGATCTCCACAATGGTGACGCTAAACGAAACAGTAACATTATCATCTAAATCTCTTTAATTCTCAATAAGATCTTTTGATCTCTGTTCTCTGATCTGACAGAAATAAAGTCAGTCTGGTTAGTAATGTGTGAAGTTGGTGAAGCTGTTTGTTGATCGTTTAAATCTTCAGTTGATTTCATCTAAGGCTGTTGCTGAAGTCAGTTGTGTTTCATGTGTTTGTCTTGTTATGTTTTTTTTTCTTCAGTGATTCTACTCATTAACAGCAGCTGTTGATCATTGTCTGAATTCACTCATTAGTGCTCATTCTCTCTGTCAGGTGGACTATATTAGTAAACTCATGTAGGGAATAGTGAATGAGGGTGTAGGGTGTGATTTGAAACACAGCCGCTGAGTGTCGACTTTGAACGTTGTTATTTTACGATATATAGCAGCAGGCTACTTCTCGAAAACGATGAATATTACCCAGAATGCACTGTTTAAATGAAAAACAGTATTTTACTGTCGAAATTTGGCCGTTTTTTTACAGCGATTTTTAACAGTGTAGTCAAACACCACTACATCACGTAACAGCAACAAAAACATGAACAAACATTGAGCGCTAACATTAACACGGATTAATAAATGTATTGTTCCATGTTTGTTTGTGTACAACGCGCAGCAACCATAGACAGTAAAAGAAATGGACACAGCGACCCCATTGGAACTCAATTGAGACAATTGAAGCCCATTTTTAGCGTTTTTTAGCACTTCCGTTTCTGACGCGCAGACTCAAACGAAGCTTGATGACGTCAGCAACCTGTCTGACAGATGTAAATCTTCTAGTAGCTGTGCGTGCAAACTGCCGTCGTTAATCTTGCAGAGACGGCGAGCTTGAGCGGGGAGTTCTTTGTCGTGAGTGAGCAGGAGTAAGTATTCTGATTAATTATTAAGTTGGCTTGAGAAAGCCAACTTACTGATATTCTATTTAAACTTATTAAGTTGGCTTGAAAAAGCCAACTTACTGATCTACTATTTAATCTTATTATGTTGGCTTGGCAACAAGCCAACATACTGTTATGCTATTTAAACTTCTTCTTTTTTTTCTTATTATTATTTTTCTGACAGAAATTCTAAACGCTACTCCTCCTAGGGCTTTAAAGCCACAAGCCCCAAACTCGGCAGACACCTGCGGGATAGAGCGGTGATGGTTGCTATATCTTTTCAGACTGATCAGACTTAAAGTTTTTTTTTTTATTAATTTTTAAATGTCAAAATTCATTACCCATAGACTTACATTGTCTGAGAAAAAATGCGCCCCTACAGTTGCAATGACATTTAGGGGCGGAGTCGGGTTTCGTTTCACTTTTAAACTGGTTAAAAATACTGCTGCTCAGCCCAGGCTGTCTACACGGAGCCGAGAACTAGCGAATTCATTCTTATTTAAGACCTTTTAAAAACGCGATTACACGCAATCCACACGTTAGAACACACCAAGAGCTAAATTCAGATGTTTCTGAACTGTTTAAAGTAATAACATTATATATTCGCGGCAGCCAACTGCTCGCGAGCTGGCGATGTATTTCTCTGAACACTTGAAGTCCACAGAGAATTTACAGCCTTTCGTATTAAAACACTGCAGCGAAACGGCACAAAACAATTAGATTAATATATTATATGGTTTTAAAGTAGTTTCGGCCACTGTCACGCTGGTCTTAGCTGGTTTCTAACTGAATCATCATGCTGAACGTCACAGATGAGCTCGCGATGTATTTGTCTGAACACTTGAAGTACACATTTACAGCCTTTCACATTAAAACACTGCAGCGAAACGGCACAAAACAATTAGAAGAATATATTACACATATGAAAATGAGTGTTTATATGTGCTTGTGAGATTTCTCTGTCAGGCTTAACGTCGCAGCAATTGCTCAGCGTTGCATAACATGGTAAAGCAGGGAGCTACACTGAGACCAAAAGGGTCGCATGCATCACTGATTATTTTTGTACCTACTTATGTGTTATGCTATGATTTAATATGACCATTTATTAAAACAGAAATGTGTATTTTAAGAATACGTTTTATAACGTGCTCCGAGCATTCAACACATCAAGTTGGCTTCAGCCCCGCGCTGCGGGAGACTGAACTGAGCAGATGATGGCGCGTGTGCACGAGAGAGAGCCGCGCGTATCGCGGACAGGGACAGCAACACTGAAGAGAGCTGTCGTTCAGGACGTTCACTTCCTCCTGGACCTGAACGAACAAATTCAAATCGCAGTTTAAATAAACAGAAAAAAGAGCGAAAAGCAAAAGAGCTCAATTCAGCAGCGCGGTGTTGTTCAGGGAGCAAGCAGAGACGCGTCTCAAAGTCTTCTTGCTTTTGTACCGACAACAAATACATACAAAATATGTCGAAATACCCGTGTTGGAAAGTGTGTTCGAATAAGTATGTGGTTATGTCTTAAGTGAAAGTAAAGATTTGCAAAAAAAAAATCGGATGTGTATCATCATAATGGATGCGTTTGTCTCTTAAAGGCACCGCGCCTAATTTACTAGCTCTGCTGTCAGTGTCTTTAATGTATGAAAATGAAAGTAATCACTCACTGCTCTTGACTGAATTACCTTGTAGTACAATAATTTATCCAAAGTCAATCCAAAAATAAGATAGAATTGTTTTACTAGTGGGTGCAGGCCACTAGTTCATTTATGTAAGTGAGTATGGCAAAATAGTGATCTGTGAAATATTATACCCACTAATTCTTCATACAGTAGGCTACCAGTGAAATTGATTTAATAATAATAATAATTAAGGACCTGCCCATGTTTTGCTTAAGTGTTTCTTTCTTTAATTGTTAATGCAACCTTTTCACACCACAGACTGAACCAAATTAAGCATTTCTTGCTTGGTAACTGTTCAACAAAGTATTGATAGTTGTGTAAATATTGTCATACTGACAGTCTGAAGTTTTGGTTGATTCCATTACATATCTTTTTATCAAAGTTATCCGAAATTATCAAGATGAATTTGTTCTGAGTTATTGTCATATATTATTACCAGTTTCTAAACTACAGCAAATAAACTGTGATTATGTGAGAAATGTTGAAGGTGTCTGAATACATTTTGGTTTGATTGTGTATTTTATCTTACAGTGAAGACTATGCAGTGCTATTTTACATCAACAAAAACAAACTTAAAAAAAGTAAACATTATGTAAATAGCACAAATAAATAAATAGAATGAACATACAGTACAAATTAAACAATTTTAAACAGTGTGTAACTGCATCATCTATACAAACCATTGTGCTTGGACCCCTTATGATCTCCTTGATTTAAAATGCATTGTTTCAGTAATCTTGTGTGTCGTTGCCCACAACGCAACGGTGGCAGGACTGTGAAATACATACACGAGAAAAATAGGCAAGACTTATTTCACATCCAGCTAGACAACCCTGTCATAGCTGTTATCATAGCCCAGGCTTTTTATTAAAAAAAGAAAACAGCAAGGGAGCATGGAAAAAGACTGTTGCAGGTGTATTTTTTTATGGCATTATTATGTGTATTAATTTTGCAGCGGGGCAACTCAATGTTGGGCACACAAGTACTTTGGCTCTTTTGCTCCATGGCCAAGATGGCCAAGCCAACATCAAAGTTAGTTCACTAACTTTTAATTCTAGTTATTATTATTATGTTGGCTTGGCAACAAGCCAACATACTGTTATGCTATTTAAACTTCTTCTTTTTCCTCTTTTTCTTATTATTATTTTTCTGACAGAAATTCTAAACGCTACTCCTCCTAGGGCTTTAAAGCCACAAGCCCCAAACTCGGCAGACACCTGCGGGATAGAGCGGTGCTGGTTGCTATATCTTTTCAGACTGATCAGACTTAAAGTTTTTTTTTTATTAATTTTTAAATGTCAAAATACATTACCCATAGACTTACATTGTCTGAGAAAAATTGCGCCCCTAGTTGCAATAACCGAGATTAAAGGGAGGAGTCGGGTTTCGTTTCACTTTTAAACCGGTTAAAAATACCAAGTAAATAATACAATTTCCCTCAAACTGACAAGCTAAACCAACATATCTGATTATTACAGGGGTTAGGGCTCATTAATAATTGATTTCTGGGCAGAGAGCAGTCGAGAGAAGAATCACGGCTGCTCATCTCAGGCTGTCTCCACGGAGCTCACAACGAGCGAATTCATTCTTATTTAAGACCTTTTAAAACGGCGATTGCACGCAATCCACACGTTAGAACACACCAAGAGCTAAATTCAGATGTTTCTGAACTGTTTAAAGTAATAACATGATATATTCGCGGCAGCCAAATGTCCGCGAGCTCCCGATGTATTTCTCTGAACACTTGAAGTCCACATGACAGCCGCGTTTCGGGGCAAGATCGGACAAATAATAAGAGGCTACACATTTCATTCACACTGACAAGCTAAACCAACATATGTTATTATTACCGGGTCAGATCTCATTTATAAATTATGTCTCTGGCCAAAGAACAGCGAGAAAGACGAGAGAGAAATGAGCCCTTCATCAGCATTTTTTAAGGGCTTCCAAAAATAATATCACAGCGAATTGCACTAATCCACCCATTAGAACACAACAATAGCAGAATTCAGGTGTTTTTTTAACTGTTTATGTGGGCAAAATGAAATATAATTTGACAGCGTGATACAGCTTATGAATACTTGATGTCTGGGCAGAGAGAAGTCAGAAAGACGAGAGAAGAATCACGGCTGCTCAGCTCAGGCTGTCTCCACGGAGCTCACAACGAGCGAATTTATTCTTATTTAAGACCTTTTAAAACGGCGATTGCACGCAATCCACACGTTAGAACACACCAAGAGCTAAATTCAGATGTTTCTGAACTGTTTAAAGTAATAACATGATATATTCGCGGCAGCCAAATGTCCGCGAGCTGGCGATGTATTTCTCTGAACACTTGAAGTCCACAGAGAATTTACAGCCTTTCGCATTAAAACACTGCAGCGAAACGGCACAAAACAATTAGAATAATATATTATATGGTTTTAAAGTAGTTTTGGCCACTGTCACGCTGGTCTTAGCTGGTTTCTAACTGAATCATCATGCTGAACGTCACAGATGAGCTAGCGATGTATTTCTCTGAACACTTGAAGTACACATTTACAGCCTTTCACATTAAAACACTGCAGCGAAACGGCACAAAACAATTAGAAGAATATATTACACATATGAAAATGAGTGTTTATATGTGCTTGTGAGATTTCTCTGTCAGGCTTAACGTCGCAGCAATTGCTCAGCGTTGCATAACATGGTAAAGCAGGGAGCTACACTGAGACCAAAAGGGTCGCATGCATCACTGATTATTTTTGTAGCCTACCTACTTATGTGTTATGCTATGATTTAATATGACCATTTATTAAAACAGAAATGTGTATTTTAAGAATACGTTTTATAACGTGCTCCGAGCATTCAACACATCAAGTTGGCTTCAGCCCCGCGCTGCGGGAAACTGAACTGAGCAGCTGATGGCGCGTGTGCACGAGAGAGAGCCGCGCGTATTAGAGGTGTGCGATACCGCTAGATTTGGTATCGATCCGATACCAAGTAAATACAGGGCCAGTATCGCCGATACCGATACCAATACCAATACTTTTTAATAATTAAGGTGGATGCGTGTTCAACCTAAATCTAAATGAATTTTCATGACTTTTAATTTGTTTTTGTGATTTGCATTTCGGGTTATTAATCAGTACTACAAAAGCTTTTGTTCAGAAACAACTTTTGGTTACTTCAGTTTTTTTTTTAAATAAACAAAGTTACAAAATGATTACTTCACAAATATATATACAAAAAAAAAGTAAAAACAAATTCTCTTTTCAAGTAGCATGTTAATAAAAAAAATGTTTCTCCTCTTTAGTGCACTTCTTGTCAGGATTTTATTTTTCTTAAACAAAGTCATAAAGTTTTACTTCACAATGTAAAACAAATTCTCCTTGTACAAAATTCCTGAAGCTGACATCTTCCACTATGGAAAGAGGCTGCAGGTCCTTCACAATCATTTCTGATAGGCGCCTAGTAATATCCACTGCTCTTGGAGAATCAGCTATTGATAAAATAATAAATAATAAAAATAATTAAGTCTGGTGCACATCACTATGTGTAGTTTAAATATAGAAACTAGTATCCCTTTCACAGCTGACACAAAAAGGGTAGATCGGCCTGAAAATACAGCCATACAACGCTCCTCTTTCTCTCCGCCTCTGACTGACTGCTGTTAGAAATGCGCGGCTGAGCGGTGCGCGCGCCTGACTGCTGGTGGTAGCGCTAGTGGTGAGTCACGTGACGGTACAACACAGTAGAGGGGCGGAGAGCAGTGTCGAGCACGAGCAGCACTCTTGAGAGCTTGCTCTGCTCTGTGACAGTAGCAGCATTTTGATAAACACGGCCAGGTCGCAAAACAAGAGAAACTGAAACTTAAGTATCGATATTTTCCCGTTGGTATCGATCAATACCGATACCAACGTTGGTATCGATATTATCGATATTAGTATCGATCTGCCCACCTCTAGCGCGTATCGCGGACAGGGACAGCAACACTGAACAGAGCTGTCGTTCAGGACGTTCACTTCCTCCTGGACCTGAACGAACAAATTCAAATAGCAGTTTAAATAAACAGAAAAAAGAGCGAAAAGCAAAAGAGCTCAATTCAGCAGCGCGGTGTTGTTCAGGGAGCAAGCAGAGACGCGTCTCAAAGTCTTCTTGCTTTTGTACCGACAACAAATACATACAAAATATGTCGAAATACCCGTGTTGGAAAGTGTGTTCGAATAAGTATGTGGTTATGTCTTAAGTGAAAGTAAAGATTTGCAAAAAAAAAATCGGATGTGTATCATCATAATGGATGCGTTTGTCTCTTAAAGGGACCGCGCCTAATTTACTAGCTCTGCTGTCAGAGTCTTTAATGTATGAAAATGAAAGTAAATCACTCACTGCTCTTGACTGAATTACCTTGTAGTACAAGAATTTATCCAAAGTCAATCCAAAAATAAGATAGAATTGTTTTACTAGTGGGTGCAGGCCACTAGTTCATTTATGTAAGTGAGTATGGCAAAATAGTGATCTGTGAAATATTATACCCACTAATTCTTCATACAGTAGGCTACCAGTGAAATTGATTTAAAAAAATAATAATTAAGGACCTGCCCATGTTTTGCTTAAGTGTTTCTTTCTTTAATTGTTAATGCAACCTTTTCACACCACAGACTGAACCAAATTAAGCATTTCTTGCTTGGTAACTGTTCAACAAAGTATTGATAGTTGTGTAAATATTGTCATACTGACAGTCTGAAGTTTTGGTTGATTCCATTACATATCTTTTTATCAAAGTTATCCGAAATTATCAAGATGAATTTGTTCTGAGTTATTGTCATATATTATTACCAGTTTCTAAACTACAGCAAATAAACTGTGATTATGTGAGAAATGTTGAAGGTGTCTGAATACATTTTGGTTTGATTGTGTATTTTATCTTACAGTGAAGACTATGCAGTGCTATTTTATATTAACAAAAACAAACTTAAAAAAAGTAAACATTATGTAAATAGCACAAATAAATAAATAGAATGAACATACAGTACAAATTAAACAATTTTAAACAGTGTGTAACTGCATCATCTATACAAACCATTGTGCTTGGACCCCTTATGATCTCCTTGATTTAAAATGCATTGTTTCAGTAATCTTGTGTGTCGTTGCCCACAACGCAACGGTGGCAGGACTGTGAAATACATACACGAGAAAAATAGGCACGACTTATTTCACATCCAGCTAGACAACCCTGTCATAGCTGTTATCATAGCCCAGGCTTTTTATTAAAAAAAGAAAACAGCAAGGGAGCATGGAAAAAGACTGTTGCAGGTGTATTTTTTATGGCATTATTATGTGTATTAATTTTGCAGCGGGGCAACTCAATGTTGGGCACACAAGTACTTTGGCTCTTTTGCTCCATGGCCAAGATGGCCAAGCCAACATCAAAGTTAGTTCACTA
Source organism: Carassius gibelio (assembly GCF_023724105.1). NCBI lineage: Eukaryota > Metazoa > Chordata > Actinopteri > Cypriniformes > Cyprinidae > Carassius > Carassius gibelio. The sequence continues at coordinate 1,769,635 of NC_068396.1, forward strand.
ACTTTTAATTCTAGTTATGTTGGCTTGGCAACAAGCCAACATACTGTTATGCTATTTAAACTTCTTCTTTTTCTTATTATTATTTTTCTGACACAGAAATTCTAAACGCTACTCCTCCTAGGGCTTTAAAGCCACAAGCCCCAAACTCGGCAGACACCTGCGGGATAGAGCGGTGCAGGTTGCTATATCTTTTCAGAATGATCAGACTTAAAGTTTTTTTTTAATTAATTTTTAAATGTAAAAACTCATTACCCATAGACTTCCATTGTCTGAGAAAAATCGCGCCCCTACTGGTTGCAATACCCGGAGTTTTGTTTACTTTCACTTTTACATTGGTTAAAAATACAAGTAAATAATACAATTTCCCTCAAACTGACAAGCTAAACCAACATATCTGATTACAGGGGTCAGGGCTCATTAATAATTTATTTCTGGGCAGAGACCAGTCAGACGAGAGAAGAATCACGGCTGGTCAGCTGCTGGAGGCATTGTCTCTTAGAGCTCACAACGAGCGAATTTATTCTTATTTAAGACCTTTTAAAACGGCGATTGCACGCAATCCACACGTTAGAGCACACCAAGAGCTAAATTCAGATGTTTCTGAACTGTTTAAAGTAATAACATGATATATTCGCGGCAGCCAACTGCCCGCGAGCTAGCGATGTATTTCTCTGAACACTTGAAGTCCACAGAGAAATTACAGCCTGTCACATTAAAACACTGCAGCGAAACGGCACAAAACAATTAGAATAATATATTATACACATGAAAATGAGTGTTTATATGTGCTTGTGAGATTTCTCTGTCAGACTGAAAGTCTGCGATGCTCAGCGTTGCATAACATGGTAAAGCAGGGAGCTACACTGCGACAAAAATGTTTTTTTGCATCATTGCAAAAATGCATCAGCATTTGCATCACTGATTATTTTTGTACCTACTTATGTGTTATGCTATGATTTAATATGAGCATTTATTAAAACAGAAATGTGTATTTTAAGAATACGTTTTATAACATGCTCCGAGCATTCAACACATCGAGTTGGCTTCAGCCCCGCGCTGCGGGAAAGCTGAGCAGCTGGTGGCTCGCGCTGTGTTCGGTGCGAGAGAGAGCCGCGTCTCGCGAACAGCAACACTGAACTGAGCTCTCGTTCAGGACGTTCACGTCCTCCTGCACCTGAACGAACAAATACGAATCGCAGTTTAAATAAACAGAAAAAAAGAGCGAAAAGCGAAAGAGCTCAATTCAGCAGCGCGGTGTTCTGGTGTTCAGGGAGCAAGCAGAGACGCGTCTCAAACTCTTCTTGCTTTTGTACCGACAACAAATACATACAAAATATGTCGAAATACCCGTGTTGGAAAGTGTGTTCGAAAGATTATGTGTTTATATCTTAAGTCAAAGTAAAGAGTTGCAAAAAAATCGGATGTGTATCGTTATAATGGATGCGTTTGTCTCTTAAGGCGACCGCGTCTAATTGACTAGCTCTGCTCCAGTGTCTTTAATGTATGAAAATGAAAGTAAATCAATCACTGTCTTGACTTAATTACCTTGTAGTACAAGAATTTATCCAAAGTCAATCCAAAAATCAGATAGAATTGTTTTACTAGTGGGTGCAGGCCACTAGTTCATTTATGTAAGTGAGTATGGAAAAATAGTGTGTGAAATCTGTGAAATATTATACCCAAAAATTCTTTATACTGTAGGCTACCAGTGAAATTGATTTAAAAAATAATAATAATTAGGGACCTGACCATGTTTTGCTTAAGTGTTTCTTTCTTTACAAGTATACTTTCTTTCTGTACAACTCTAACCCCAGCTACAAGACAGAGCAATGCACTGTGTCTACTGTAAGAAATAGAACAAGGCATGTGGTTTAAAAGATGGCAAGTAAAACAAAAAGCACATCTGTATGCAATACAGTTTCATTATTGTTCATTTTTATCCAGTAATTACTATAAATAATTTGGGCGACCAAATTATGTTTTGTGCCAGTAACTGAAAAAGTGGTGACTGATAAGAGCCACCAGTGGAAAAAGTTAGTGTAGTTCCCTGTGGTAAAGTCATTTATATATATTTTTAAGAGCATCTTAAAATAAAATATATATTCAGAATGCACACAATCCACCCTTTAGAACACAACGAGAGCAAAATCCAGGGGTTTTTGTGCCGTGTATGTGTGCAAAACGCAATATTTGACATTGTGAAGGGAAAAAAAGTCACATGACAGCCGTGTTTTGGGGCGAGATCGGACAAATAAATACACATTTCATTCACACTGACAAGCTAAACCAACATATGTTATTATTATCGGGTCAGATCTCATTAATAAATTATGTCTCACACAATCCACCCATTAGAACACAAGAAGAGCAGAATTCAGGTGTTTTTTAGCTGTGTATGTGTGCAAAATGAAATATCAGAGCGATACAGCTTATGAATACTGGAAGAAAAAAAAGTCCATCTCTCCAGCTTCAAAGGACAGTGACTAAGGCATTTCATCGGTAGATCGGACAAATCAAGTACACGATTATTTAAAAATTCATAATAACTTGGCGAATATAAACGAAAACACATGAACATAAACTATTGAGAAATAAATCGAAAATAGGTATTGATGCTGGATTGAATATTAAAAGAGATTGCATTCACCAGCTGCTTTCAGTATGTTGTCCACACGATGGCGCCACAGGATAAATACTAAATACTTCAAGCTATATTTAGAGACAAAGCAGTTCTTGCAAATAAATACATAAATATCCTATTTTCAAGTAAATTATGATTCCTTCTGTGAGTACTATTATATGCACAACGTGAAAATAGAGTCAAATTGAATGGTATTTAGGAGATTATAGTTTTAGCATTATTACTATATTGGGCCTTATTGAAGTTTATAAAAAATTATAATGAATATTTATAAATGTTTTATTTATGCACATAAATAAATTTGAAATATTACACGAGTTTGAATGAGTTTAAATTGATTAGAAATAGTTAATAGAAGCAAAGTTTGATTGAGTCTAATGGGATTTGGAGCTTGGCTCATCTGAACATCCTGACAATTAAAGTCTAAGGGATTTTTATGATTTTTATTATTTATTTTTATTAAAACCGTAAGTCCAATAAGTTAGAAAAAATATAGCACACCTCATCTGTTCAAAGACTTGAACATCATCTCCTAGATATTAAATTTTAACATATTTTAATAGTATTGCCAATATTTTTATCAAGTTATCACACATTACTGAAAAAGTGAAGAAAGGACACTGATAGTTATCTATTTTCATGTTGTGCATATAATAGTACTCACAAAAGGACTCATAATTTACTTGAAAAGATACATGTCCATTGTGTAACTGCATCATTTATACACACCATTGTGCTTGGACCCCTTTTGATCTCCTTGATTTAAAATGCATTGTTTCAGAGTGTGTCGTTGCCCACAATGCGACGGTGACAGGACTGTGAAATACATACACGAGAAAAATAGGCATGACTTATTTCACATCCAGCTAGACAACCCTGTCGTAGCTGTTATCATAGCCCAGGCTTTTTATTAAAAAAGAAAACAAAGGGACCATGGAAAAAGACTGTTGCAGGTGTATTTTTTATGGTATTATTTTTTTTATTTTTTTGCAGCAGGGCAACTCAAGAATGTTGTGCACACAAGTACTGTGGCTCTTTTGCCCCATGGCCAAGATGGCCAAGCCAACATCAAAGTTAGTTCACTAACTTTTAATTCTAGTTATTATTATTATTCTTCTGAGCCAAATTTTAAACACTATCTCCTCCTAGAGCTTTCAAGCTAGAACCACCAAACTCGGGTCAGACCTTCAGACTGGTCTGACTCGGGTTGCTATATCTTTTCTAACTGATTCTGCTTATGGTTTTCGTAAACCAGACTACCAAAACCACCTTAAATCCCATAGACTTTCATTGCGGGGGTACAAACTTTTGAAAAATAAGGCTTATAATATATTTAAGCTGTCTACTACCAGGGCAAACCTTAAAAACTCTCTACTGAGAATACAGCTAAAACCAGCCTAAGCTGATCAGTTGTTTTGGCTAGTCTCCCAAACTGGTTTTTAAGTGGTTTTGACCACTCTCACGCTGGTCTTAGCTGGGTTTTAGCTGGTTTTAGGTGGTTTTCTTTACTGAATCAACTGGTTTTAGCTAGATTATCATAAAAACATATTAACAACATGTTAGTAATTTGCTAATCAGTCTAGAAACATACTTCTAACATGGTTTAAAGTGGCTTTGGCCACTGTCAAGCTGGCTTTAGCTGGTCTTAGCTGGTTTTAGGTGGTTTTCTTTACTGAATCAACTGGTTTTAGCTAGATTATCAAAGAAACATGTTAACAACATGTTAGTAACTTGATAATCAGACTAGAAACATACTTCTAACATGGTTTAAAGTGGTTTTGGCCACTGTCAAGCTGGCTTTAGCTGGTCTTAGCTGGTTTTAGGTGGTTTTCTTTACTGAATCAACTGGTTTTAACTAGATTATCATAGAAACGTTAATAACATGCTAGTAACTTGCTAATCAGACTAGAAACATACTTCTAACATGGTTTAAAGTGGTTTTGGCCACTGTCAAGCTGGCTTTAGCTGGTCTTAGCTGGTTTTAGGTGGTTTTCTTTACTGAATCAACTGGTTTTAGCTAGATTATCATAGAAACATGTTAACAACATGTTAGTAACTTGATAATCAGACTAGAAACATACTTCTAACATGGTTTAAAGTGGTTTTGGCCACTGTCAAGCTGGCTTTAGCTGGTCTTAGCTGGTTTTAGGTGGTTTTCTTTACTGAATCAACTGGTTTTAACTAGATTATCATAGAAACATGTTAATAACATGCTAGTAACTTGCTAATCAGACTAGAAACATACTTCTAACATGGTTTAAAGTGGTTTTGGCCACTGTCAAGCTGGTCTTAGCTGGTTTCTAACTGAATCAACTGGTTTTAGCTCGATTATCATAGAAACATGTTAACAACATGTTAGTAACTTGATAATCATGTCAAAAACATGCTTTTAACATGGTTTTAAAGTAGTTTTGGCCACTGTCACGCTGGTCTTAGCTGGTTTCTAACTGAATCAACTGGTTTTACCTGGATTAGCATATAAACATGTTAGTCACTTGCTAGCCATGCTAGCCACATGCTAGTCACATTTTAATCATGCTAGCAACATGCTAGTTGTATACTAATCATTCTAAAAACATGCTAGAGACATACTAGCAACATGCTAATCATGCTACAAACATGCTAACGACATGCTAGTCACTTGCTAATCATGTTAATAAAATGTTAGCAACATGAAAATCATGCTAGAGACATGCTAGCCACATGCTTATCATGCTACTAAAATGTTAACAACATGCTAATCATGCTACAAACTTGCTAGCAACATGCTAATCATGCTAGCAAAATGTTAGCGACATGCTAGCAACATGCTAATCATGCTACAAACATGCTAACAACATGCTAGAGACATGCTAGCCACATGCTAATCATGCTAGAAACATGTTAGCAACATGCTAATCATGCTACAAACATGCTAGCAACATGCTAATCATGCTAGCAAAATGTTAGCGACATGCTAGCAACATGCTAATCATGCTAGAAACATGCTAACAACATGCTAGAGACATGCTAGCCACATGCTAATCATGCTACTAAAATGTTAACAACATGCTAATCATGCTACAAACATGCTAGCAACATGCTAATCATGCTAGCAAAATGTTAGCGACATGCTATCAACATGCTAATCATGCTAGAAACATGCTAACAACATGCTAGAGACATGCTAGCCACATGCTAATCATGCTAGAAACATGTTAGCAACATGCTAATCATGCTACAAACATGCTAGCAACATGCTAATCATGCTAGCAAAATGTTAGCGACATGCTAGCAACATGCTAATCATGCTAGAAACATGCTAACAACATGCTAGCCACATGCTAATCATGCTAGAAACATGCTAGCAACATGCTAATCATGCTAGAAACATGCTAGCAACATGCTAATCATGCTAGCAAAATGTTAGTTACATGCTAACAACATGCTAATCATGCTACAAAAATGCTAGCAACATGCTAGCAACATGCTAATCATACTAGAAACATGTTAGCAAAATGCTAATAATGCTACAAACATGCTAGCGACATGCTAGCAACATGCTAATCATGCTACAAACATATTAGCAACATGCTAATCATGCTAACAAAATGCTAGCAAAATGCTAATCATGCTACAAACATGCTAGTGGAATGCTAGCAACATGCTAATCATGCTAGCAAAATGCTAGCAAAATGCTAATCATGCTACAAACATGCTAATGACATGCTAGTCACTTGCTAATCATGTTAATAAAATGCTAGCAACATGAAAATCATGCTAGAAACATGTTAGCCACATGCTAATCATGCTACTAAAATGTTAACAACATGCTAATCATGCTACAAACATGCTAGCAACATGCTAATCATGCTAGCAAAATGTTAGCGACATACTAGCAACATGCTAATCATGCTCGAAACATGCTAACAACATGCTAGCCACATGCTAATCATGCTAGAAACATTTTAGCAACATGCTAATCATGCTACAAACATGCTAGCAACATGCTAATCATGCTAGCAAAATGTTAGCGACATGCTAGCAACATGCTAATCATGCTAGAAACATGCTAGTCACATGCTAGAAACATGCTAGCAAAATGCTAATCATGCTAAAATCATGCTCTCAACATGCTAGAAACATGTTAACAACTTTGCTAATCATGCTAACGACATGGTAGTCACTTGCTTATAATGCTAGTAATATGTTAATCACTTTCTTTTTTAAACTTCTTAACTTTTCAAACTTTTACATTTTTAAAACTTTTTAAGCTTTTCAAACTTTCTACATTTTTCTAACTTTCTGGCCAGGCTTTTTCAAGCCAACTTAAAGTTTGAAAACAAACTTTACTATCTAGTTATGTTGGCTTGGCAACAAGCCAACATACTGTTATGCTATTTAAACTTCTTCTTTTTTTTCTTATTATTATTTTTCTGACAGAAATTCTGTACGCTACTCCTCCTAGGGCTTTAAAGCCACAAGCCCCAAACTTGGCAGAAACCTGTGGGATAGAGCGGTGCTGGTTGCTATATCTTTTCAGACTGATCAGACTTAAAGTTTTTTTTAAATTAATTTTTAAATGTCAAATTACATTACCCATAGACTTACATTATCTGAGAAAAATTGCGCCCCTAGTTGCAATAACCGAGATTAAAGGGAGGAGTCAGGTTTCGTTTCACTTTTAAACCGGTTAAAAATACCAAGTAAATAATACAATTTCCCTCAAACTGACAAGCTAAACCAACATATCTGATTATTACAGGGGTCAGGGCTCATTAATAATTTATTTCTGGGCAGAGAGCAGTTAGAAAGACGAGAGAAGAATCAATGCTGCTCAGCTCAGGCACTGTCTCCAGGAGCTCACAACGAGCGAATTCATTCTTATTTAAGACCTTTTAAAACGGCGACTGCACGCAATCCACACGTTAGAACACACCAAGAGCTAAATTCAGATGTTTCTGAACTGTTTAAAGTAATAACATGATATATTCGCGGCAGCCAAATGTCCGCGAGCCCGCGATGTATTTCTCTGAACACTTGAAGTCCACATGACAGCCGCGTTTCGGGGCGAGATCGGACAAATAAATAGGCTAGCTATATAAACTGACAAGCTAAACCAACATATGTTATTATTACCGGGTCAGGTCTCATTTATAAATTATGTCTCTGGCCAAAGAACAGCGAGAAAGACGAGAGAAAAATGAGCGCTTCATCCGCATTTTTAAGCGCTTCCAAAAATAATATCACAGCGAATTGCACTAATCCACCCATTAGAACACAACAAGAGCAGAATTCAGGTGTTTTTGAACTGTTTATGTGTGCAAAATGAAATATAATTTGACAACGTGATACAGCTTATGAATACTTGATGTCTGGGCAGAGAGCAGTCAGAAAGACTAGAGAAGAATCACGGCTGCTCAGCTCAGGCTGTCTCCACGGAGCTCACAACGAGCGAATTTATTCTTATTTAAGACCTTTTATAATTAAATTATATCGGCGATTGCACGCAATCCACACGTTAGAACACACCAAGAGCTAAATTCAGATGTTTCTGAACTGTTTAAAGTAATAACATGATATATTCGCAGCAGCGCGACTGCCCGCGAGCTCGCCATGTATTTCTCTGAACACTTGAAGAGAATTTACAGCCTGTCACATTAAAACACTGCAGCGAAACGGCACAAAACAATTAGAACAATATATTATACACATGAAAATGAGTGTTTATATGTGATTGTGAGATTTTATCTGTCAGGCTGAACCTCACATCAATTGTTATCCATCGTCACAACATGGTAAAGTCATTTATATATATTTTTTAAGAGCTTCTTAAAATAAATATTCCTGCGAATGCACACAATCCACCAATTAGAACACACTAAGAGAAAAATCCAGGGGTTTTTGAGCCGTGTATGTGTGCAAAATGCAATATTTGACATCGCGAAGGGAAAAAAAAGTCACATGACAGCCGCGTTTGGGGCGAGATCAGACAAATAAATAGGCTACACATTTCATTCACTCTGACAAGCCAAATCAACATATGTTATTATTACCGGGTCAGATATCTCATTAATAAATTATGTCTCTGACCAAAGAACAGAGAGAAAGACGAGAGAGAAATGAGCACTTCATCAGCATTTTTTAAGAGATTCCAAAAATAATATCACAGCACTAATCCACCCATTAGAACACAACAAGAGCAGAATTCAGGTGTTTTTGAGATGTTTATGTGTGCAAAATGACATATAATTTGACAGCGCGATACAGCTTATGAATACTGGAAGGAAAAAAGTCACGACAGCCTTTTAACTCTGGAGTCGATTAACGCATATACGCGTTTTGAGTCATTTTCTGCTGATAACCCTGACAATTACTTAAATTACATTTTCAGTTTTAAACGTACAGATAAGAGCAATACATCAATCGAATCTGTAAAGGGTCTACTTTTTTTTGGATACAAACACAATAACAACAAAACTTTGTGCACTTATAAAATAAAGATAACAAACAAGGTGTGCTGTCTTCAACCTTGTCTGCGCTGATCTTCATTTACAAACACGTCATTAAAATGAACTGTAACTCCATGAATACTCAACGAAGAGACATGAGAGATATATCTATAGAAAGTTTGACATGTCTACTTTTAAACTAAACAAGTGCTGCCGAACAAATATTCTGTGATAAAGTACGCGATGTCCTTTTTTCACGTCTCCCTTCTAATGTGTATGGAAGGCCAAGAGGGTCAAATACACGTTAAATACGCGTTGTTTACTCATGAAAAATCAGCTATATTTCACGTTTTAAATACACGTTAAATACACGTGAAATACACGTGAAGTATGCCTTAAAAATCAGTTTGAACAGGTCAGTGTCATTGGCTGCTGAGGACTTGGGTCAAACCACTTCTGTGTGCTTAGAGGGGTGTACCATTCATAGACAGGCAACCACCATTTAACATGCTATAGATCAGCTTATTCAGCCTTATTATTTAGTCTTTTTTCTTTTCTGTTTTGTATAGCCTATAGAAATAATATATTTAAGTTTCAGTTTTATGAAATATTTATTTTTTAATAAATATTAATTAAAATTTTGTGGTGATAGCATAACGTTTATAAAAGTTACAGTATTTTGTAATGAAACAGGACTTTTTGTTTAGCTCTTGACTCACCGAAGTATACTATATATACTGTCCCTTCTTTAATTTTTCAGTAGTGTGATAACTTAAAATATGTTGTCAGTACTATTAAAATAACATTAAATTGAATGGTATTTAGGAGATTATGGTTTTTGCATGACTTATTTCGCATTCAGCTAGACAACCCTGTCGTAGCTGTTATCATAGCCTAGGCTTTTTATTAAAAGAGAAAACAGCAAGGGACCATGGAAAAAGACTGTTGCAGGTGTATTTTTTATGGTATTATTTATTTATTTTTTTGCAGCGGGGCAACTCAAGAATGTTGGGCACACAAGTACTGTGGCTCTTTTGCCCCATGGCCAAGATGGCCAAGCCAACATCAAAGTTAGTTCACTAACTTTTAATTCTAGTTAAGTTGGCTTGAGAGAGCCAACTTACTGATATTCTATTTAAACTTATTATTATTATTATTATTATTATGTTGGCTTGGCAACAAGCCAACATACTGTAATGCTATTTAAACTTCTTCTTTTTCTTATTATTATTTTTCTGACAGAAATTCTGAACGCTACTCCTCCTAGGGCTTTAAAGCCACAAGCCCCAAACTCGGCAGACACCTGTGGGATAGAGCGGTGGTGTGTGCTATATCTTTTCAGACTGATCAGACTTAAAGTTTTTTTTTTTATTAATTTTTAAATGTCAAAATTCATTACCCATAGACTTACATTGTCTGAGAAAAATTGCGCCCCTACAGTTGCAATGACATTTAGGGGAGGGGCGCATTCAGACGAGAGAAGAATCACTGCTGCTCAGCTCAGGCTGTCTACACGGAGCCGACAACAAGCGAATTCATTCCTATTTAAGACATTTTAAAAACACTATTGCACGCAATCCACACGTTAGAACACACCAAGAGCTAAATTGAGATGTTTCTGAACTGTTTAAAGTAATAACATGATATATTCGCGGCAGCCAACTGCTCGCGAGCTGGCAATGTATTTCTCTGAACACTTGAAGTCCACAGAGAATTTACAGCCTTTCACATTAAAACACTGCAGCGAAACGGCACAAAACAATTAGAATAATATATTAAATGGTTTTAAAGTAGTTTTGGCCACTGTCACGCTGGTCTTAGCTGGTTTCTAACTGAATCATCAGGCTGAACATCACAGCGAGCTCGCGACGTATTCCTCTGAACACTTGAAGTACACATTTACAGCCTTTCACATTAAAACACTGCAGCGAAACGGCACAAAACAATTAGAATAATATATTAAATGGTTTTAAAGTCGTTTTGGCCACTGTCACGCTGGTCTTAGCTGGTTTCTAACTGAATCATCAGGCTGAACATCACAGCGAGCTCGCGACGTATTCCTCTGAACACTTGAAGTACACATTTACAGCCTTTCACATTAAAACACTGCAGCGAAACGGCACAAAACAATTTGAATAATATATTAAATGGTTTTAAAGTAGTTTTGTCCACTGTCACGCTGGTCTTAGCTGGTTTCTAACTGAATCATCAGGCGGAACGTCACAGTAAACTCGCGCTTCAGCCCCGCACTGCGGGAAACTGGACTGAGCAGCTGATGGCGCGTGTGCACGAGAGAGAGCCGCGCGTCAACACTGAACCGAGCTCTCGTTCAGGACGTTCACTTCCTCCTGGACCTGAACGAACAAATTCAAATCGCAGTTTAAATAAACAGAAAAAAGAGCGAAAAGCGAAAGAGCTCAATTCAGCAGCGCGGTGTTGTTCAGGGCAAGCAGAGACGCGTCTCAAAGTCTTCTTGCTTTTGTACCGACAACAAATACATACAAAATATGTCGAAATACCCGTGTTGGAAAGTGTGTTCGAATAAGTATGTGGTTATGTCTTAAGTGAAAGTAAAGAGTTGCAAAAAAAAATCGGATGTGTATGATCATAATGGATGCGTTTGTCTCTTAAAGGGACCGCGCCTAATTTACTAGCTCTGCTGTCAGAGTCTTTAATGTATGAAAATGAAAGTAAATCACTCACTGCTCTTGACTGATTTACCTTGTAGTACAAGAATTTATCCAAAGTCAATCCAAAAATCAGATAGAATTGTTTTACTAGTGGGTGCAGGCCACTAGTTCATTTATGTAAGTGAGTATGGCAAAATAGTGATCTGTGAAATATTATACCCACAAATTCTTAATACTGTAGGCTACCAGTGAAATTGATTAAAAAAATAATAATTAAGGACCTGCCCATGTTTTGCTTAAGTGTTTCTTTCTTTAATTGTTAATGCAACCTTTTCACACCACAGACTGAACCAAATTAAGCATTTCTTGCTTGGTAACTGTTCAACAAAGTATTGATAGTTGTGTAAATATTGTCATACTGACAGCTGTCTGAAGTTTTGGTTGATTCCATTACATATCTTTTTATCAAAGTTATCCGAAATTATCAATATGAATTTGTTCTGAGTTATTGTCATATATTATTACCAGTTTCTAAACTACAGCAAATAAACTGTGATTATGTGAGAAATGTTGAAGGTGTCTGAATACATTTTGGTTTGATTGTGTATTTTATCTTACAGTGAAGACTATGCAGTGCTATTTTAAATTAACATAAACAAACTTAAAAAAATGTAAACATTATGTAAATAGCACAAATAAATAAATAGAATGAACATACAGTACAAATTAAACAATTTTAAACAGTGTGTAACTGCATCATCTATACAAACCATTGTGCTTGGACCCCTTATGATCTCCTTGATTTAAAATGCATTGTTTCAGTTATCTTGTGTGTCGTTGCCCACAACGTGACGGTGGCAGGACTGTGAAATACATACACGAGAAAAATAGGCATGACTTATTTCACATCCAGCTAGACAACCCTGTCATAGCTGTTATCATAGCCCAGGCTTTTTATTAAAAAAAGAAAACAGCAAGGGAGCATGGAAAAAGACTGTTGCAGGTGTATTTTTTTTATGGCATTATTATTTGTATTAATTTTGCAGCGGGGCAACTCAATGTTGGGCACACAAGTACTTTGGCTCTTTTGCTCCATGGCCAAGATGGCCAAGCCAACATCAAAGTTAGTTCACTAACTTTTAATTCTAATTATGTTGGCTTGGCAACAAGCCAACATACTGTTATGCTATTTAAACTTATTTTTATTATGTTGGCTTGGCAACAAGCCAACATACTGTTATGCTATTTAAACTTATTTTTATTTTTATTATTATTATTCTTCTGAGAAAAAAATTCTGAACGCTACTCCTCCTAGGGCTTTAAAGCCACAAGCCCCAAACTCGGCAGACACCTGCGGGATAGAGGGGTGGTGTGTGCTATATCTTTTCAGAGTGATCAGACTTAAAGTTTTTTTTTTATTAATTTTTAAATGTAAAAAAAAAATAAAAAAATTGCGCCCCTACAGTTGCAATGACATTTAGGGGCGGAGTCGGGTTTCGTTTCACTTTTAAACTGGTTAAAAATACTGCTGCTCAGCCCAGGCTGTCTACACGGAGCCGAGAACTAGCGAATTCATTCTTATTTAAGACCTTTTAAAAACGCGATTACACGCAATCCACACGTTAGAACACACCAAGAGCTAAATTCAGATGTTTCTGAACTGTTTAAAGTAATAACATTATATATTCGCGGCAGCCAACTGCTCGCGAGCTGGCAATGTATTTCTCTGAACACTTGAAGTCCACAGAGAATTTACAGCCTTTCACATTAAAACACTGCAGCGAAACGGCACAAAACAATTTGAATAATATATTAAATGGTTTTAAAGTAGTTTTGGCCACTGTCACGCTGGTCTTAGCTGGTTTCTAACTGAATCATCAGGCGGAACGTCACAGTGAGCTCGCGCTTCAGCCCCGCGCTGCGGGAAACTGGACTGAGCAGCTGATGGCGCGTGTGCACGAGAGAGAGCCGCGCGTCAACACTGAACCGAGCTCTCGTTCAGGACGTTCACTTCCTCCTGGACCTGAACGAACAAATTCAAATCGCAGTTTAAATAAACAGAAAAAAGAGCGAAAAGCGAAAGAGCTCAATTCAGCAGCGCGGTGTTGTTCAGGGCAAGCAGAGACGCGTCTCAAAGTCTTCTTGCTTTTGTACCGACAACAAATACATACAAAATATGTCGAAATACCCGTGTTGGAAAGTGTGTTCGAATAAGTATGTGGTTATGTCTTAAGTGAAAGTAAAGAGTTGCAAAAAAAAAATCGGATGTGTATCATCATAATGGATGCGTTTGTCTCTTAAAGGGACCGCGCCTAATTTACTAGCTCTGCTGTCAGAGTCTTTAATGTATGAAAATGAAAGTAAATCACTCACTGCTCTTGACTGATTTACCTTGTAGTACAAGAATTTATCCAAAGTCAATCCAAAAATCAGATAGAATTGTTTTACTAGTGGGTGCAGGCCACTAGTTCATTTATGTAAGTGAGTATGGCAAAATAGTGATCTGTGAAATATTATACCCACAAATTCTTAATACTGTAGGCTACCAGTGAAATTGATTAAAAAAATAATAATTAAGGACCTGCCCATGTTTTGCTTAAGTGTTTCTTTCTTTAATTGTTAATGCAACCTTTTCACACCACAGACTGAACCAAATTAAGCATTTCTTGCTTGGTAACTGTTCAACAAAGTATTGATAGTTGTGTAAATATTGTCATACTGACAGCTGTCTGAAGTTTTGGTTGATTCCATTACATATCTTTTTATCAAAGTTATCCGAAATTATCAATATGAATTTGTTCTGAGTTATTGTCATATATTATTACCAGTTTCTAAACTACAGCAAATAAACTGTGATTATGTGAGAAATGTTGAAGGTGTCTGAATACATTTTGGTTTGATTGTGTATTTTATCTTACAGTGAAGACTATGCAGTGCTATTTTAAATTAACATAAACAAACTTAAAAAAATGTAAACATTATGTAAATAGCACAAATAAATAAATAGAATGAACATACAGTACAAATTAAACAATTTTAAACAGTGTGTAACTGCATCATCTATACAAACCATTGTGCTTGGACCCCTTATGATCTCCTTGATTTAAAATGCATTGTTTCAGTTATCTTGTGTGTCGTTGCCCACAACGTGACGGTGGCAGGACTGTGAAATACATACACGAGAAAAATAGGCATGACTTATTTCACATCCAGCTAGACAACCCTGTCATAGCTGTTATCATAGCCCAGGCTTTTTATTAAAAAAAGAAAACAGCAAGGGAGCATGGAAAAAGACTGTTGCAGGTGTATTTTTTTATGGCATTATTATGTGTATTAATTTTGCAGCGGGGCAACTCAATGTTGGCCACACAAGTACTTTGGCTCTTTTGCTCCATGGCCAAGATGGCCAAGCCAACATCAAAGTTAGTTCACTAACTTTTAATTCTAGTTTTTATTATTATTATTCTTCTGAGACAGAATTCTAAACGCTACTCCTCCTAGGGCTTTAAAGCCACAAGCCCCAAACTCGGCAGACACCTGCGGGATAGAGCGGTGGTGTGTGCTATATCTTTTCAGAGTGATCAGACTTAAAGTTTTTTTTTTATTAATTTTTAAATGTAAAAAAAAAAAAAAAAAAATTGCGCCCCTACAGTTGCAATGACATTTAGGGGCGGAGTCGGGTTTCGTTTCACTTTTAAACTGGTTAAAAATACTGCTGCTCAGCCCAGGCTGTCTACACGGAGCCGAGAACTAGCGAATTCATTCTTATTTAAGACCTTTTAAAACGGCGATTACACGCAATCCACACGTTAGAACACACCAAGAGCTAAATTCAGATGTTTCTGAACTGTTTAAAGTAATAACATTATATATTCGCGGCAGCCAACTGCTCGCGAGCTGGCGATGTATTTCTCTGAACACTTGAAGTCCACAGATAATTTACAGCCTTTCGCATTAAAACACTGCAGCGAAACGGCACAAAACAATTAGAATAATATATTATATGGTTTTAAAGTAGTTTTGGCCACTGTCACGCTGGTCTTAGCTGGTTTCTAACTGAATCATCAGGCTGAACGTCACAGATGAGCTCGGGATGTATTTCTCTGAACACTTGAAGTACACATTTACAGCCTTTCACATTAAAACACTGCAGCGAAACGGCACAAAACAATTAGAAGAATATATTACACATATGAAAATGAGTGTTTATATGTGCTTGTGAGATTTCTCTGTCAGGCTTAACGTCGCAGCAATTGCTCAGCGTTGCATAACATGGTAAAGCAGGGAGCTACACTGAGACCAAAAGGGTCGCATGCATCACTGATTATTTTTGTACCTACTTATGTGTTATGCTATGATTTAATATGACCATTTATTAAAACAGAAATGTGTATTTTAAGAATACGTTTTATAACGTGCTCCGAGCATTCAACACATCAAGTTGGCTTCAGCCCCGCGCTGCGGAAAACTTAACTGAGCAGCTGATGGCGCGTGTGCACGAGAGAGAGCCGCGCGTATCGCGGACAGGGACAGCAACACTGAACAGAGCTGTCGTTCAGGACGTTCACTTCCTCCTGGACCTGAACGAACAAATTCAAATCGCAGTTTAAATAAACAGAAAAAAGAGCGAAAAGCAAAAGAGCTCAATTCAGCAGCGCGGTGTTGTTCAGGGAGCAAGCAGAGACGCGTCTCAAAGTCTTCTTGCTTTTGTACCGACAACAAATACATACAAAATATGTCGAAATACCCGTGTTGGAAAGTGTGTTCGAATAAGTATGTGGTTATGTCTTAAGTGAAAGTAAAGATTTGCAAAAAAAAAATCGGATGTGTATCATCATAATGGATGCGTTTGTCTCTTAAAGGGACCGCGCCTAATTTACTAGCTCTGCTGTCAGAGTCTTTAATGTATGAAAATGAAAGTAAATCACTCACTGCTCTTGACTGAATTACCTTGTAGTACAAGAATTTATCCAAAGTCAATCCAAAAATAAGATAGAATTGTTTTACTAGTGGGTGCAGGCCACTAGTTAATTTATGTAAGTGAGTATGGCAAAATAGTGATCTGTGAAATATTATACCCACTAATTCTTCATACAGTAGGCTACCAGTGAAATTTATTTAAAAAAATAATAATTAAGGACCTGCCTATGTTTTGCTTAAGTGTTTCTTTCTTTAATTGTTAATGCAACCTTTTCACACCACAGACTGAACCAAATTAAGCATTTCTTGCTTGGTAACTGTTCAACAAAGTATTGATAGTTGTGTAAATATTGTCATACTGACAGTCTGAAGTTTTGGTTGATTCCATTACATATCTTTTTATCAAAGTTATCCGAAATTATCAAGATGAATTTGTTCTGAGTTATTGTCATATATTATTACCAGTTTCTAAACTACAGCAAATAAACTGTGATTATGTGAGAAATGTTGAAGGTGTCTGAATACATTTTGGTTTGATTGTGTATTTTATCTTACAGTGAAGACTATGCAGTGCTATTTTACATTAACAAAAACAAACTTAAAAAAAGTAAACATTATGTAAATAGCACAAATAAATAAATAGAATGAACATACAGTACAAATTAAACAATTTTAAACAGTGTGTAACTGCATCATCTATACAAACCATTGTGCTTGGACCCCTTATGATCTCCTTGATTTAAAATGCATTGTTTCAGTAATCTTGTGTGTCGTTGCCCACAACGCAACGGTGGCAGGACTGTGAAATACATACACGAGAAAAATAGGCTGACTTATTTCACATCCAGCTAGACAACCCTGTCATAGCTGTTATCATAGCCCAGGCTTTTTATTAAAAAGAGAAAACAGCAAGGGAGCATGGAAAAAGACTGTTGCAGGTGTATTTTTTTATGGCATTATTATGTGTATTAATTTTGCAGCGGGGCAACTCAATGTTGGGCACACAAGTACTTTGGCTCTTTTGCTCCATGGCCAAGATGGCCAAGCCAACATCAAAGTTAGTTCACTAACTTTTAATTCTAGTTATTATTATTCTTCTTAGACTAAATTATCAACTCTAACTCCTCCTAGAGCTTTAACTCTACAGACTCCAAACTCGGACCAGCTCTTCAGACTAATGTCGCCGGGTGTGCTATATCTTTTCTAACTGATCGGACTTATACTTTTCATAAAACTGAAGATTAAAAATCATAAAAATCCCATAGACTTGCATTGAAAAGCCTCTGCTCATCTGAACATTCCGTGAACTCCAACTGTCAAAAATTCAAATCTAAACACACTGAAGCCCATTAGACTCAATCAGACTAACCTATGTACTATTACTAACCCATTCAAACTCATTCAAACTCATCTATCTATCTATATTCAAACTCTATCTATCTATCTATCTATCTATCTATCTATCTATCTATCTATCTATCTATCAAACTCATCTATCTATATTAAAACTAATCTATCTATCTATCTATAATCAAACTCATCTATCTATAATCAAACTCATCTATCTATCTATCTATATTCAAACTCATCTATCTATCTATATTAAAACTAATCTATCTATCTATCTATCTATCTATCTATCTATCTATCAAACTTATCTATCTATATTAAAACTAATCTATCTATCTATCTATCTATCTATCATCAAACTCATCTATCTATATTAAAACTAATCTATCTATTTATCTATCTATCTATCTATCTATAATCAAACTCATCTATCTATCTATCTAAATTCAAACTCATCTATCTATCTATATTAAAACTAATCTATCTATCTATCTATCTATCTATCTATCTATCTATCTATCTATCTATCTATCTATCTATCTATCTATCTATCTATCTATCAAACTCATCTATCTATATTAAAACTAATCTATCTATCTATCTATCTATCTATCTATCAAACTCATCTATCTATCTATCTATCTATCTATCTATCTATCAAACTCATCTATCTATATTAAAACTAATCTATCTATCTATCTATCTATCTATCTATCTATCTATCTATCTATCTATCTATCTATCTATCTATCTATCTATCTATCAAACTCATCTATCTATAATCAAACTCATCTATCTATCTATCTATCTATCTATCTATCTATCTATCTATCTATCTATCTATCTATCTATAATCAAACTCATCTATCTATCTATCTATCTATCTATCTATCTATCTATCTATCTATCTATCTATCTATCTATCTATCTATCTATCTATCTATCTATCTATCTATAATCAAACTCATCTATCTATCTATCTATAATCAAACTCATCTATCTATCTATCTATCTATAATCAAACTCATCTATCTATCTATCTATAATCAAACTCATCTATCTATCTATCTATCTATCTATCTATCTATCTATCTATCTATCTATAATCAAACTCATCTATCTATCTATCTATAATCAAACTCATCTATCTATCTATATATCATTCTATCTATCTATCTTCAAACTCTATCTATCTATCTATCTATCTATCTATCTATCTATCTTCTGACTGTTTCTATCTATCTATCTATCTATCTATCTATCTATCTATCTATCTATCTATCTATCTATCTATCTATCCTAACAACATGCTAATCATGCTAAAATCATGCTAGCAACATGCTAATCATGCTAAAATCATGCTAGCAACATGCTAGTCGCATGCTAATCATGCTAAAATCATGCTAGCAACATGGTAATCATGCTAAAATCATGCTAGCAACATGCTAGTCGCATGCTAGTCATGCTAGAGACATGCTAGCAACATGCTAATCATGCTAAAATCATGCTAGCAACATGCTAGTCGCATGCTAATCATGCTAAAATCATGCTAGCAACATGCTAATCATGCTAAAATCATGCTAGCAACATGCTAGTCGCATGCTAATCATGCTAAAATCATGCTAGCAACATGCTTATCATGCTAAAATCATGCTAGCAACATGCTAGTCGCATGCTAGTCATGCTAGAGAAATCCTAGCAACATGCTAATCATGCTAAAATCATGCTAGCAACATGCTAGTCGCATGCTAATCATGCTAGAATCATGCTAGCAACATGCTAATCATGCTAAAATCATGCTAGCAACATGCTAGTCGCATGCTAATCATGCTAAAATCATGCTAGCAACATGCTAGTCGCATGCTAATCATGCTAAAATCATGCTAGCAACATGCTAGTCGCATGCTAATCATGCTAGCATCATGCTAGCAACATGCTAATCATGCTAAAATCATGCTAGCAACAT
The DNA here is from genome assembly GCF_023724105.1 of Carassius gibelio. Classification (NCBI taxonomy): domain Eukaryota; kingdom Metazoa; phylum Chordata; class Actinopteri; order Cypriniformes; family Cyprinidae; genus Carassius; species Carassius gibelio. The sequence goes on from NC_068396.1 coordinate 1,789,573, forward strand.
GTTAGTCGCATGCTAATCATGCTAAAATCATGCTAGCAACATGCTAGTCGCATGCTAATCATGCTAAAATCATGCTAGCAACATGCTAATCATGCTAAAATCATGCTAGCAACATGCTAGCAACATGCTAACAACATGCTAATCATGCTAAAATCATGCTAGCAACATGCTAATCATGCTAAAATCATGCTAGCAACATGCTAGTCGCATGCTAATCATGCTAAAATCATGCTAGCAACATGTTAGTCGCATGCTAATCATGCTAAAATCATGCTAGCAACATGCTAGTCGCTAGTCGCATGCTAATCATGCTAAAATCATGCTAGCAACATGCTAGTCGCTAGTCGCATGCTAATCATGCTAAAATCATGCTAGCAACATGGTAATGTTAGATGTTTATCTCTCTATCCATCTATATTAAAACTAATCTATCTATCTATCTATCTATCTATCTATCTTCAAACACTATCTTCAAACTCTATCTATCTACCTATCTATCTTCAAACTTTATCTATCTATCTATCTATATTCAAACTCTATCTATCTATCTATCTATCTATCTATCTATCTATCTATCTTCAAACTCTATCTATCTATCTATCTCAGACTGAAAACCGTCAAACTTAAAACTTTTTAAACTTCTTAAACTTTTCAAACTTTTCAAACTTTTCAGACTTTCTGGTCAGGCTTTCTCAAGCCAACTTAAAGTTTGTCTTGACGAACTTTTTTATCTAGTTATGTTGGCTTGGCAACAAGCCAACATACTGTTATGCTATTTAAACTTCTTCTTCTTCTTTTTCTTATTATTATTTTTCTGACAGAAATTCTGAACGCTACTCCTCCTAGGGCTTTAAAGCCACAAGCCCCAAACTCGGCAGACACCTGCGGGATAGAGCGGTGGTGTGTGCTATATCTTTTCAGACTGATCAGACTTAAAGTTTTTTATTTATTAATTTTTAAATGTCAAAATTCATTACCCATAGACTTACATTGTCTGAGAAAAATTGCGCCCCTACAGTTGCAATGACATTTAGGGAAGGGGAGCAGTCAGACGAGAGAAGAATCACTGCTGCTCAGCTCAGGCTGTCTACACGGAGCCGACAACAAGCGAATTCATTCCTATTTAAGACATTTTAAAAACGCTATTGCACGCAATCCACACGTTAGAACACACCAAGAGCTAAATTGAGATGTTTCTGAAATGTTTAAAGTAATAACATGATATATTCGCGGCAGCCAACTGCTCGCGAGCTGGCGATGTATTTCTCTGAACACTTGAAGTCCACAGAGAATTTACAGCCTTTCACATTAAAACACTGCAGCGAAACGGCACAAAACAATTAGAATAATATATTAAATGGTTTTAAAGTAGTTTTGGCCACTGTCACGCTGGTCTTAGCTGGTTTCTAACTGAATCATCAGGCTGAACATCACAGATGAGCTCCGCGATGTATTTCTCTGAACACTTGAAGTACACATTTACAGCCTTTCACATTAAAACACTGCAGCGAAACGGCACAAAACAATTTGAATAATATATTAAATGGTTTTAAAGTAGTTTTGTCCACTGTCACGCTGGTCTTAGCTGGTTTCTAACTGAATCATCAGGCGGAACGTCACAGTAAACTCGCGCTTCAGCCCCGCACTGCGGGAAACTGGACTGAGCAGCTGATGGCGCGTGTGCACGAGAGAGAGCCGCGCGTCAACACTGAACCGAGCTCTCGTTCAGGACGTTCACTTCCTCCTGGACCTGAACGAACAAATTCAAATCGCAGTTTAAATAAACAGAAAAAAGAGCGAAAAGCGAAAGAGCTCAATTCAGCAGCGCGGTGTTGTTCAGGGAGCAAGCAGAGACGCGTCTCAAAGTCTTCTTGCTTTTGTACCGACAACACATACATACAAAATATGTCGAAATACCCGTGTTGGAAAGTGTGTTCGAATAAGTATGTGGTTATGTCTTAAGTGAAAGTAAAGAGTTGCAAAAAAAAATCGGATGTGTATCATCATAATGGATGCGTTTGTCTCTTAAAGGGACCGCGCCTAATTTACTAGCTCTGCTGTCAGAGTCTTTAATGTATGAAAATGAAAGTAAATCACTCACTGCTCTTGACTGATTTACCTTGTAGTACAAGAATTTATCCAAAGTCAATCCAAAAATCAGATAGAATTGTTTTACTAGTGGGTGCAGGCCACTAGTTCATTTATGTAAGTGAGTATGGCAAAATAGTGATCTGTGAAATATTATACCCACAAATTCTTAATACTGTAGGCTACCAGTGAAATTGATTAAAAAAATAATAATTAAGGACCTGCCCATGTTTTGCTTAAGTGTTTCTTTCTTTAATTGTTAATGCAACCTTTTCACACCACAGACTGAACCAAATTAAGCATTTCTTGCTTGGTAACTGTTCAACAAAGTATTGATAGTTGTGTAAATATTGTCATACTGACAGCTGTCTGAAGTTTTGGTTGATTCCATTAGATATCTTTTTATCAAAGTTATCCGAAATTATCAATATGAATTTGTTTTGAGTTATTGTCATATATTATTACCAGTTTCTAAACTACAGCAAATAAACTGTGATTATGTGAGAAATGTTGAAGGTGTCTGAATACATTTTGGTTTGATTGTTTATTTTATCTTACCGTGAAGACTATGCAGTGCTATTTTAAATTAACATAAACAAACTTAAAAAAATGTAAACATTATGTAAATAGCACAAATAAATAAATAGAATGAACATACAGTACAAATTAAACAATTTTAAACAGTGTGTAACTGCATCATCTATACAAACCATTGTGCTTGGACCCCTTATGATCTCCTTGATTTAAAATGCATTGTTTCAGTTATCTTGTGTGTCGTTGCCCACAACGTGACGGTGGCAGGACTGTGAAATACATACACGAGAAAAATAGGCATGACTTATGTCACATCCAGCTAGACAACCCTGTCATAGCTGTTATCATAGCCCAGGCTTTTTATTAAAAAAAGAAAACAGCAAGGGAGCATGGAAAAAGACTGTTGCAGGTGTATTTTTTTTATGGCATTATTATTTGTATTAATTTTGCAGCGGGGCAACTCAATGTTGGGCACACAAGTACTTTGGCTCTTTTGCTCCATGGCCAAGATGGCCAAGCCAACATCAAAGTTAGTTCACTAACTTTTAATTCTAGTTATTATTATTCTTCTGAGACAAAATTATCAACTCTAACTCCTCCTAGAGCTTTAACTCTACAGACTCCAAACTCGGACCAGCTCTTCAGACTGATCTCGCCGGGTGTGCTATATCTTTTCTAACTGATCGGACTTACGGTTTTCATAAAAATAACGATTAAATATCATAAAAATCCCATAGACTTACATTGAAAAGCCTCTGCTCAACTGAACATTCAGTCAAACTCCAACTGTCAAAAATTCAAATCTAAACACACTGAAGCCCATTAGACTCAATCAGACTAACCTATGTACTATTACTAACCCATTCAAACTCATTCAAACTCATCTATCTATCTATCTATCTATCTATCTATCTATCTATCTATCTATCTATCTATCTATCTATCTATCTATCTATCTATCTATCTATCTATATTCAAACTCATCTATCTATCTATCTATCTATCTATAATCATCTAACTCTATCTTTCTTCTGACTCTATCTATCTATCTATCTATCTATCTATCTATCTATCTATCTATCTATCTATATTCAAACTCATCTATCTATCTATCTATCTATCTATAATCATCTAACTCTATCTTTCTTCTGACTCTATCTATCTATCTATCTATCTATCTATCTATCTATCTATCTATCTATCTATCTATCTATCTATCTATCTATCTATCTATCTATCTATATTCAAACTCATCTATCTATCTATCTATCTATCTATCTACTAACTGTTTCTATCTATCTATCTATCATCAAACTCATCTATCTATCTATAATCAAACTCATCTATCTATCTATCTATCTATCTATCTATCTATCTATCTATCTATCTATCTATCTATCTATCTATCTATCTATCTATCTATAATCAAACTCATCTATCTATAATCAAGCTCATCTATCTATCTATCTATCTATCTATCTATCTATCTATCTATCTATCTATCTATCTATCTATCTATAATCAAACTCATCTATCTATCTATATATCTTTCTATCTATCTATCTTCAAACTCATCTATCTATCTATCTATAATCAAACTCATCTATCTATCTATCTATCTATCTATAATCAAACTCATCTATCTATCTATCTATAATCAAACTCATCTATCTATCTATCTATCTATCTATCTATCTATCTATCTATCTATCTATCTATCTATCTATCTATCTATCTATCTATCTATCTATCTATAATCAAACTCATCTATCTATCTATCTATAATCAAACTCATCTATCTATCTATCTATCTATAATCAAACTCATCTATCTATCTATCTATCTATAATCAAACTCATCTATCTATCTATCTATCTATCTATCTATCTATCTATCTATCTATCTATCTATCTATCTATCTATCTATCTATAATCAAACTCATCTATCTATCTATCTATAATCAAACTCATCTATCTATCTATATATCTTTCTATCTATCTATCTTCAAACTCTATCTATCTATCTATCTATATATCTATCTTCTGACTCCTTCTATCTATCTATCTATCTATCTATCTATCTATCTATCTATCTATCTATCTATCTATCTATCTATCTATCTATCTATCTATCTATCTATCTATCTTCTGACTGTTTCTATCTATCTATCTATCTATCTATCTATCTATCTATCTATCTATCTATCTATCTATCTATCTATCTATCTATCTATCCTAACAACATGCTAATCATGCTAAAATCATGCTAGCAACATGCTAATCATAATAAAATCATGCTAGCAACATGCTAGTCGCATGCTAATCATGCTAAAATCATGCTAGCAACATGGTAATCATGCTAAAATCATGCTAGCAACATGCTAGTCGCATGCTAGTCATGCTAGAGACATGCTAGCAACATGCTAATCATGCTAAAATCATGCTAGCAACATGCTAGTCGCATGCTAATCATGCTAAAATCATGCTAGCAACATGCTAATCATGCTAAAATCATGCTAGCAACATACTAGTCGCATGCTAATCATGCTAAAATCATGCTAGCAACATGCTAATCATGCTAATATCATGCTAGCAACATGCTAGTCGCATGCTAGTCATGCTAGAGACATGCTAGCAACATGCTAATCATGCTAAAGTCATGCTAGCAACATGCTAGTCGCATGCTAATCATGCTAGAATCATGCTAGCAACATGCTAATCATGCTAAAATCATGCTAGCAACATGCTAGTCGCATGCTAATCATGCTAAAATCATGCTAGCAACATGCTAGTCGCATGCTAATCATGCTAAAATCATGCTAGCAACATGCTAATCATGCTAAAATCATGCTAGCAACATGCTAGTCGCATGCTAATCATGCTAAAATCATGCTAGCAACATGCTAATCATGCTAAAATCATGCTAGCAACATGTTAGTCGCATGCTAATCATGCTAAAATCATGCTAGCAACATGCTAGTCGCATGCTAATCATGCTAAAATCATGCTAGCAACATGCTAATCATGCTAAAATCATGCTAGCAACATGCTAGCAACATGCTAATCATGCTAAAATCATGCTAGCAACATGCTAATCATGCTAAAATCATGCTAGCAACATGCTAGTCGCATGCTAATCATGCTAAAATCATGCTAGCAACATGCTAATCATGCTAAAATCATGCTAGCAACATGTTAGTTGCATGCTAATCATGCTAAAATCATGCTAGCAACATGCTAGTCGCATGTTAATCATGCTAAAATCATGCTAGCAACATGGTAATCATGCTAAAATCATGCTAGCAACATGCTAGTCGCATGCTAATCATGCTAAAATCATACTAGCAACATGTTAATCATGCTAAAATCATGCTAGCAACATGCTAGTCGCATGTTAGAAACATGCTTATCATGCTAACAACATGCTAGCGACATGCTAGTAACTTGCTAATCATGCTAGCGACATGCTAGTAACTTGCTAATAATGCTAACGACATGGCTAGTCACTTGCTAACTATGCTAGCGACATGCTAGCAACATGCTAATCATGCTAGAAACATGTTAATCATGCTAGCAACATGTTAGTCGAATGCTAATCATGCTAAAATCATGCTAGCAACATGCTAATCATGCTAAAATCATGCTAGCAACATGATAGTCGCATGCTAAACATGCTAGAAACATGTTAGAGACATGCTAGTAATTTGCTAATCATGCTAGCGACATGGCTAGTCACTTGCTAATTATGCTAGCGACATGCTAGATACCTTGCTAATCATGCTAAGTACATGCTTGTCACATGGTAGTCACTTGCTTGTAATGCTAGCAATATGTTAATCACTGTCATTTTAATACTTCTTAAACTTTTTAATCTTTTTAAACTTTTTAAACTTTTCACATTTTCAAACTTTTCAAACTTTTCAAACTTTCTGGTCAGGCTTTCTCAAGCCAACTTAAAGTTTGTCTTGACGAACTTTTTTATCTAGTTTTGTATAGTATTTTAAAATGTAACGCCAGTACGCCATATTAAGTTAATTGCCTGCGAGCTTCTCCTCCTGTCTGTACGGTAATGCGACAGAGAGTCGAATGGTTATGACGCAATTGTTTTTAAAAAACTGTTTCTACGGGGCCATAATGTAACATAGAAGGTAATGGAGCCCTTTATACATTGTCGTGTATCTTTAGAAATAAATAATGGACAAACGGAGTCTTTAAATGCCTCAGATGTAAAGTTATTCGCTGTCAAAGTGACGCCAAAATGAATGCAAAGTCAATGGGAAAGCTCGTCCAATTGTCTATATAACCTATGTTATTCTGTGGGCACCACTTAGACATCCAGCCATTGAGTGATGACAATCTGCTATGCATCTCATCACCACGGTAAGCAGGGAGGGGACCAGAGCATATTACAGTGTCTGACATCGTGCTTGCAAGTTCACACACCTCTTTAAAGTTATTTTTAGTGATCTCTGACTGGCGAAGTCGAACATCATTAGCGCTGGCATGAATAACTGTATTTACGTTTAGCATTAGCCAGCACTTTTAAATTAGCCAAGATGTCAGGCGCTCTGGCTCCCGGTAAACATTTGACTATGGTGGCTGGTGTCTCTATATTCACGTTCCGTACAATAGAATCACCAATAACTAGAGCACTTTCATCAGGTTTCTCAGTGGGTGCATCACTGAGTGGGGAGAACCTGTTTAATGTTTTGATCGGAACAGAAGAGCGGTGTTTTGACCCACGACTACGCTGCCTCACCGTCACCCAGTTGCCCTGCTGCAGGGGCTCTGCTGGAACCGGACAATGTACAGGAATCCCTGAGCTAGACGCATCCAAAGCTGTATCTAGAGCCCTAACATTCTTACTGTCCTCAATTAAAGTTTGGATGCGTGTCTCTAATTCTGAAATCTTCTCTGTCAGCCTAACTATTTCCCTGCATTTATCACATGTGAATCCCTCATCAGCGACAGAGATAGATAAACTGTACATGTGGCAAGAGGTGCAAATAACGATAGCAGGAGAAGCCATTACTCACTAAAATAAAAGTGAATGATCTAAATTAATCTGATAAGACTGATCGATAATGTCAGAAATATGGTGTGAATTAAGTTATATTTTATCACTTTAACAACAGAGAGCGATAGCAAGATAAAAAAAAAGAAACACAGAGCTAAGATCAGCTACAGCAAGGCCAGCAGGAATTAGAGAAAACACTGTCCAACAGCGACACCCGCAGTCAGGGAGGATTACTGAACAGATGAACAGATTCAATGTACACTCATCAAATGACGACAGAACTGCATTGTATGTTTACAGTTTCTTGTTAGATTTATTTATGATGAAGAGATAAAGAGTGTGAGTGTGAGCACGGTAAAAGGAGAGGAAAGTGTGTTTTACTGACATGAAGCCTAACAACATCTCATCAGACCGTAGTTCACTGTTGTTCTACTGAAGCTCGTTTGACTGATGCTGAGGCCAAGCTGAAGTAAAGAAGTCATAAAGAGATGCAGTGGATACGCTCCTTGCATTTCTTGGTTTTTAGTGGATGTCAGCAGGGATATATGTGCCAGCACCAGTGGTGTTAGTTAGGGATTCTCCTGTACTGAATGATTACCGTGATGAATGTGTCTGTTTTATTACCTCTGGATCATCCTTGTTGTCCGGATCTGCCGTCCATGATATGGATGTGATGGTTGTACTCGGTGTGAAAACACAGGGAATCACTGCTTTATCTCCCCTCGCAACCTTATATACTTGATTTGGGATGGTTACAGTCATGCCTGAAGTCATTTGAACCCCTGAAACACAAAACATTTGAATATAAAGCACTTTATGAATGTTTAAATGTTTTAAAAATAAGTCTCTTCTGCTCACCAAGGCTGCATTTATTTGATCAAAGAAAAAAAGGAAAATTGTGAAATATACTGGTAAACTTATGTGAAATATACTTTGGTAAATAGATGTGATAGATTACTTTAAGGATAATATGATTATTTGATTAATTGAAAGAAAGCAATCAGAAATGTTTCTTAAGCACCTAATCAGCAGATTACAATAATTTCTGAAGATCATGTGACACTGAAGACTGGAGGAATGATGCTGAAAATACATATTTGATTGCAGGAATAATTACACTTTAAAAGATATTCACATAGAAAACAGCTATCTTAAATTATAATAATATTTCACAGTTTTTACAGCATTTTTGATCAAATAAATGCAGTCATGCGGAGCAGAAGACTTCTTTCAGAAAACTTTAACCTGTACTCTTACCATCAGAAAACATACAAAGATTTGTAAACAATAATGACGAAAATATCTATGAATTACATATATTTTACTGCTCAAATGTTTTGAGTTAATGGAGTTCTGGGAGTGAGATTAGTGATCTGTGTTTGGGGCGTTGGCTCGGAGCCGTCGCTGTGACACGGCCTACAGCCAAAACTACAGGATTACCATCCCATAACTGAGACTCAGGTGGAAAACTACTGTCTGTGACGTTAGTGTGTAAGAAATATTTCATTAGTTCCATTCATTCTGAACTTGTCTGTTCAGAAGCATTTGAAGTGACCCAGAGAACTCAGAAAGTGCTTCCTGGCAGAGACGGACAGAGTACACAGCTTCATCACTTGAGTAAAAATACAGGTATCCCTTGCTAAATTTTAATCAAGTACAAATAAAAGTACTACAGTCAGATGTCTACTTAAGGAAAAGTACTAAAGTACTTGTTTTTAAAAGTACTTGAGTATCAAGTACAAGAGTACATTTTCTAAATATTGCATTACTACTGCCACAGTGCTTACATTTATGCACAGAAACGTCCTACATGGAGTTAAGAAAAATGTTAATGCCTTGGAGAATCTAAAAGGAACTGAAAGTAAAATCAGGTAATTTTCATCTTTTTAACATTTTGCTTTATTTAACATTTCTCACTTGCCCACAAGGCAAAAGCACAATGGCAACGCTGCTAGAGTTTTAATGGATTTTTTGCACCCACATTTGAACCTGACTGTGTTAAACACACTGCATACTCAAAAACATCAAAGCAAATGCCCAGCTTACATTAATGTGTAATGTCAGAAAAGATATTGTGTGTACATGTGAGTTTCTCTGTTTTCTTCATCGATCAAATCAATAAACCCAAACCAGCAAAGAAGGCAATATAGCAATGTTCTGACACACCTCTGAACCTGCAAAATCCAATCACGTTTGAGAGGGAAACAACAAATTGAGGGTTTCCGAGATACAGTCATGGATAGAAATGTAGCGGAGGTGTTTCACCTACAACGGATGAGGAACACACACATTCACATTCACACAGATTAAAGCTTACTTACCAGCAAAGAGCAGACATAAGCCAAATATTCCCAGTGTTCCTGCCATCTCTGTGAGCGTCCAGCAGCGTCTCCGGTATGAAGGGAACTGAAAGTGTTGAAGACACTGAAACTCACTCTCTGAGCCAATGAGATCCAGGAAATGAAGGGCAATGCCCCGTCTGAGGTCAAATCCCTGTTGCTCTCGTGTCTCACAGTTTCCTGTTTAAGAAACCACACAGAGACCACAGTCACATGAGTCTGTGTTATACTTATTGTAAAACTGCATTTTTCCTTCTCAAAAATATATCTAAATTACGGCCTATGCTCTCAATGTCAAATGCAGAAATGTTAATCCATGCATTTATGACCTCAAGGTTAGATTATTGTAATGCTTTATTGGGTGGTTGTTCTGCACGCTTGGTAAACAAACTACAGCTAGTCCAAAATGCAGCAGCAAGAGTTCTTACTAGAACCAGGAAGTATGACCATATTAGCCCGGTCCTGTCCACACTGCACTGGCTCCCTATCAAACATCGTATAGATTTTAAAATATTGCTTATTACTTATAAAGCCCTGAATGGTTTAGCACCTCAGTATTTGAATGAGCTCCTTTTACATTATACTCCTCTACGTCCGCTACGTTCTCAAAACTCAGGCAATTTGATAATACCTAGAATATCAAAATCAACTGCGGGCGGCAGATCCTTTTCCTATTTGGCGCCTAAACTCTGGAATAACCTACCTAACATTGTTCGGGAGGCAGACACACTCTTGCAGTTTAAATCTAGATTAAAGACCCATCTCTCTAACCTGGCTTACACATAACATACTAATATGCTTTTAATATCCAAATCCGTTAAAGGATTTTTAGGCTGCATTAATTAGGTAAACCGGAACCGGAAACACTTCCCATAACACCCGATGTACTTGCTACATCATTAGAAGAATGGCATCTACGCTAATATTAGTCTGTTTCTCTCTTGTTCCGAGGTCACCGTGGCCACCAGATCCAGTCTGTGTCCAGATCAGAGGGTCACTGCAGTCACCCGGATCCAGTACGTATCCAGACCAGATGGTGGATCAGCACCTAGAAAGGACCTCTACATCCCTGAAAGACAGCGGAGACCAGGACAACTAGAGCCCCAGATACAGATCCCCTGTAAAGACCTTGTCTCAGAGGAGCACCAGGACAAGACCACAGGAAACAGATGATTCTTCTGCACAATCTGACTTTGCTGCAGTCTGGAATTGAACTACTGGTTTCGTCTGGTCAGAGGAGAACTGACCCCAACTGAGCCTGGTTTCTCCCAAGGTTTTTTTCTCCATTCTGTCACCGATGGAGTTTCGGTTCCTTGCCGCTGTCGCCTCTGGCTTGCTTAGTTGGGGTCACTTCATCTACAGCGATATCATTGACTTGATTGCAAATAAATGCACAGACACTATTTAAACTGAACAGAGATGACATCACTGAAATCAATGATGAACTGCCTTTAACTATCATTCTGCATTATTGAGACACTGTTTTCCTAATGAATGTTGTTCAGTGCTTTGACGCAATGTATTTTGTTTAAAGCACTATATAAATAAAGGTGACTTGACTTGACTTATATGGAGCAAAACCCAGATCAATCAAGTGATGTCTGAATCAAGTGGAAGCAGTGTCACGGTTGATTGGGAATTCTTGAAAACTCGTTTCTTACCATTTTATTCAGTTATAGACTGACAAACACACACTGATCCAGAGAAACTGGTTTGACAAGAGCAATATGATGAGGAAGTGACAACACACAAACACACACACACTAACACACACACACACACACACACATGTTTGTTTTTGTGTAAAGTGTGTTCATCCCATAGGTGTAATGGTTTTTATTCTGTAGAAACTGTATATTCTATGTCCCTTCACCAACCCTACACCTAACCCTAACCCTCACAGGAAACTTTGTGCATTTTTACTTTCTCAAAAAAACTCATTCTGTATGATTTATAAGTGTTTTGAAAAATGGGGACATGGGTTATGTCCTCATAAGTCTCCCTCTCCTTGTAATACCTGTGTCATACCCATGTCATTATTAGTTTTTTTTTTTTTGTCTCGTGAGGACAGCAGTCCGGCCCCCACAGTGTCAAATATATCCGTTTTTTCAATGCTTGTGGGGACGTTTGGTCACACTTTCACACACTTACACTCAAACTCATTCACACACACACACACACATACAGAGGAACACAAACACAAACCCTACAGACTCTCAACCACAATGGTTTCATCTAGTGATTATCAGTGATGTCACGATAATCACTTTTGAATTATGTGACCAATCACCACTGAGCAGCTGATTTGCATCATTCATGTGCAGTGGTGTCCTCTGCTGGATAATTAAATGATTGTTCCATCTGAGACATGATCAGAAATCACATTTACACACGTGTCAATATCTGTAAGACACCTGGATCATAACATAGTATAGTATTAATAGTATTTTACCTTTATATTACCTGAATCAAGATAAAGTTAGTGTTTTATTGTCTTATAATAACCAAATAAATGAATAATTAAAGATTGACATTCACACGCTGTCCCAGAAAGAAGTGTTGATCCTCCACAGAGCCCTGAAGTGTGTTTCTGTGGCAGTGCAGAGAGAAACAGGTCTCGGGATTCATCTCAGATCTCGGAGAACATCAGCTGCTCAACTCAAGACCTTTCCTTCATTCAGACACAGAGACACAGGAATCTCTGTCAGAGAGATGGAGGAGAAGAGGGTTAGACTGACTCCAGATCAGCACCTTAACACAACAGCTTGTTTCAAATGTCTCTTGAATTGTGATGTTTGAAGTCCTAAGGAGACAATAATTCACCTCAGAGCCACATTTAATGTCGTTTTTGAGGATAAGGGCGTCCATGTTTACATCGCTCTAATTTAGACAGACCTTCCTGAAACACTACACTGAAATGTAGTAATTTCTGAGTAAAAACGGTTCTTTTATGTTCTGATGATTATATGTGTGTCAGTTGCATTTCATCACTTGCTTCTCTTTGAAGATCCTGAATCTTTGCCATCAGAACTGAGCCGAGACTAGGGTTAGGGTTAGGGTTAGGTTAGGGTTAGGGTTAGGGTTTCTGGATCAGGTGCATCAGTGAAGATGCGTGTCATTCATGATGCTGGAGTTCTGGATCCGTCTCTAGAAACTCTCACCTGGCATCACTTCTGCTCTCATCTCGCTCTAGAGTAGATTGATCCGAGTGACCTGCTGTGAGTCCTGACCGCTCAGCGCTGATTGGCTGATGGAGGTCTTTGATTAGAGTTGATTGGTGATGATGGAGGCTGTAATGAGCGTGTCCTCGAGCCGTGTCAGATTCACTGAGATGCATGCTGATGAAGTGCTTACTGTGTCTCACGTCTGTCTCTGGGTGATGTGGATCTGCACGGCCCTCAGTGAAGCACATTTACTTCATTAAGGAGCGTCTCTCGTCCTCATGAGTAATGATGAGCTGGAATGTGCTTCGGAATGAGAGTAAAGAAGATGACAGGAATGTCCATTCTTCCATTCGTTTCTTTCATTTATTGTAAATTGAAAATGAATGCTACATACAAAAAAATAAAAAAATAAAAAACATTTCTGAAAAGTAACTAAAATATAATCTTTGTTGTGGCATGTCCTTAAACTTTTAAACTCACTCTAAAATCATAAATGATTTCACAAAGCTAAACTATATCAGTCAGTGCTTATAGTCTTTCATACTGCGCCACAGCGTCCCGAGTTCGAATCCCGGCTCGAGGACCTTCACATGCGTTCAAGTCACGTCGTAATTACCGTAGTTATGTGATTCCAACAGGTAAAAAGTGTTCACATAGAGCTTGTAAATACACCTGATGAACTGGGAATTCTCTGGGAACTATGACATGTGTCACCTGACTGAGCGTTGCTATAGAAACACATATTTCCGTGTCTGAGGATGTGAACATCACGTGTTGTTATCTTAATGGCATGAATGCAGCAGTGGAGATGCTGACTCAGCAGGTGTTGACCTGCATCAGTCCAAGAGGAGATTAATAAAGAGAAAATCTATGTGTTTTTGCAAGAAAAATATCCATATTAAAATCATAATAATCATTCTAATGTAGCTAAATTAATAAAGTAACCCTTATGACTGGTCTTGTGCTCCAGGGTCACACATGTGTTTTTCTTCGCTCTGCTCTGGAGACCATCAGCTGTGAATGAAGCGATGGCCATCACTCATCGCTCCTGATCAAACATCTCAACTGTTTCTGTGGAAGATGATGTCAATGGCTCATGGCTCCAGCAGTGTGTAAGCCAATCAGACGCCTGCAAACCGCTAAAGGTCATGGTCCTCTGCTGCTCTTAGTCAGTGCTCCTCTCTGAACCCAATCACATAACATTCGCTCATCTGGAGGACTGTCTGCTGTTTCTAGCTCATGATTCAGAGAGGGCTTTTTTGTGTTTCAGAGTGAGGATCAGATCTGGTTCAGAAACACTGTGATGTGTTTGACTGCAGGGGTCACTCGTGTAGAACAGAGGACAGAAGTGTTTCTTGTTGGGGCTCCAGAAAACCTTTTCATGAATCTATATTAATAAATACATAGATATTTCTATAGCGATAGCCTGAAGCATAATATAAATTAACATGTAAATTATTTTGAATATAATTATTAGACTAAAATAAGTTGATGTTTATATTTAATATATTTAGTGTTTCTTCAGTTAATTATATCTTTTTGTCTTGAGATGTTATATACTGGTGTTTTGTGTGTGTTTATCACTAATAAATGAAGGATTCTTTAATGTTGCAGGGTTCAGTCTGACTCACAGATGGTTATTATTAAGGTCCTCAGATGTGAGTTACTGAGAGGTTTGTGGATTCTGCCCTGAAGCTGATTCACTCAAACACGTGCCACAGAACATGAACATGAGGTTTAGTGATGTCTCACACTATCATTCCTCGTCCTCTGAAACCTCTGTGTTTAAAATATGATCTTGAGTTGATTCGTTAATAAAGTCTGTTTCGAGCTCATTGCCATAACACAGGCCACTGCTGGAGCTCTGAACGGTTGCTAGGGTGGAGTTATGCAGTTGCTATGTAGATGTAGACTGGCTAGTGTTCACTCACTAGTGCCTTGCTGTTTTAGATCGACTCAGTGGAATACTCTAAGATTTCCATTCAAACTGAAAGCATAAATCTAAGCAAAACTGTGACATTTAATTTCATACTTAATAACTGGTAACCCACCCAAAAAAACAAAACAAAAAACGATTTGAAAATGATACAAATTTAATAAAAAGTAAATAATGATATTAATAACTCAGTCCAGTCACAAACACATACTGTACATCAGCCGCCCGCCAGTAGTATGAATAATGACTGTTTAATATTATACCGTTTACAGCAGAATTGAATTCTATTTGCATAATTTGCATAATTTGCACTGGCTAACAATAGCTGCTCACATAAAATTCAAGGCATTGATGTTTGCCTAAAAACCAGCACTGGCTCTAAAATCATTATTTCAGATGTATGTTCCTCTAGAAGCGTGTGTTCTGCAAGTGAAGGTCAGGGTTGAAGCTGAACTCTGCAGGACCTCTCTAGGACCGAACTTGCCTACCCCTGGTTCATCCCAAAGAAGCACAAAGTCACTTTTAGGAACTTTTAAATTAAATGTTCTTCCTGGTGGAATGACCTGCCCAACTGTAAATGCATAATTAATCACTATTTTCTTGTTTATCATCATAAAGCTGCTTTGAAACTATCTGTACTGTATAAAGTAACTGATAATAAAGGTGGCATGAATGATCAACAGAAGCAGAACACACCGGTCACTACACAACAACACGATCCATGTCCATTCACGTCAAAGCAGCAGTCGAGATCTGACCCTAACCCTGCTGACCAGCCAAGCCTTGACCTCCAGCTGGAGCTGAGGTGTTTTTAGTTCTTCATCAGTACTGAGACACAGATCTATCAAATAATGCACGCTCTTTTTTATCTATTTATAATTTTTTATGCTTTTTTGATATGGACAGTACAGAGTCCACATCTACAGCTTCATTACTGACAAACAACAGAAGACATGTGCATGCATGCTATTTTTAGTAAACATCTCTGTTATCCAGGAATCTTATTTTTTGTCTTATGAAGTGTAACCCCTCTCACCCGGGTCCTCTCTGACGCTCCTCGCACTCGCACCGAGCGGGGCTCGAACCCAGGTCTTCCGGCATGGGAGGCGGACGCACTAACAAGGAGGCTACAGCCACTAGCGTCTGTCGCTAGTGCGTCTCTTGAGATCGGGGAGTGAGGTTTACCTGCACAGCACTACTCGCTGGCCTCCGTTACAGAAGTATCTTATGGTTTGAGAAACCACTGCAAATGATTTTAAAATGAAGGTTGCTGCGTGGCATTATAATGCATCCTTTTGTGCAGATAAATGCATGTTCATGTAATACCAGCAACATTCATTTTTGAATAGCTTTTTGGTCAATGATTTATTATCTGTCTTATTTATCAAAACTGTGATGCATACATGCAGAATGTTATATACAGGCTGTGGGTAATAATAGGCTTATTCTGCTGCGTTTCTCTTGAGAGAACAATGTTCACATATTAAACAGCCCCTGATGTCCTAATGTTGTAGTGTCCTTCTGAAGCTGACAGAATCAGTGGTGAACACTGAATTATCCTTCACTTGATTCAGTGAAACATCAGCAGTCCACGTGACATGAGCACTTCTCTTCTCAAGAGTCGTTCCAGCAGGTCTGCACACATCAGGGATGAATGGTGTTCAGTCTCATTCTCTATGATCAATCCTACCCTGGAAACAAGGTTTTCTCCAACGAAGGCTTCAGAGTAACGTAACGAATGCGTGTCTTTATAAGCAGAGATAGAGCCCAGTGTTTTACACGCTTCTAATGTACGTCTGTGGAGGATCTGTGTGCCTTTCAAAGACAGAAATGGTTCAGAAGTGTGATCAAACTGCTGTTAGAGAGGAAGATTTTCAGATGAATCAAGAGGAATCACATCTTCAACGTTATTCACGGTTCAAAGGAACTTGATCAGGATAGTTCATGTGAGGCACAGATAAATAATGCTAAAGATTCAGATTATGCTCGGAGCACAGAACTAAAGTGAAACTGAACAGAAGTAAAAGCATTTCTCTGTGTCTTCCTCAACAGAGACTCATCGCAGTGACAGAGACTCGTTCAGCGCTCATTAATCTGCAGAATCTGCTCATTCTGTGTGATGATTGTGTGCTGAAGGGCAGTGCTGAATCTGAATTAATACATTTCAGAACCAACCAGCCATAAAAGCAGACTTGAGAAAGCTCTTATATAAAGAAGGACTCGCTGTGGCTGGTGTGGACTGAAGCAGGAGACACTTCTCTGAATATAATCACGGCTGAGAATCAGAGAATGTGCTCTTCCACCTCTTTAGTCCTCTTTCACTTCATTTCTTCACATGTGCAGTGTCACATCTTATTAGTTTGAATCGTGAGGAAAGCAGAAGGAAAGATGCAATACTTCATCTAAAGCCATTTCAAACATCTTCTTAATATAATTTTTTTTGTATATAAATGTGTGTTTTTTTTTTCAGCTCGTATGTGACCCTGGGGCAAAAATAAATAAATAAAATGGTACTTTTTTTTTTTTAAGTTTGGATTTACATGTCATCTGAACGCTGAATAATCATCTCTCCAGTGATGTCTGGTTTGTTCGGAGGACAATATTTGAGAATCTGGAATCTGAGGGAGCAAAAAAAACTAAATATTGAGAAAATCATCTTTAAAGTTGTTCAAATTAAGTTCTTCGCAATGCATATTACTAATCAAACATTAAGTTTTGATATATTAACGGTATAAACTTAACAAAATATCTTCATGAACATGATCTTTACTGAATATCCTAATGATTTTTGTCATCAAAGAGAAATGTATAATTGTGACTCATACAGTGTATTGTTGTGTATTTCTCCAGATATATATCTGTGACACTGATGACTCTTCTGTGCTGCAGGGCAGATTCGGTGCTCTCCATCACAGTTACAGGTGTGTTACTCAGTTAAAGAGATAATTAACCCATGTGCTGCAGTGGCAGACGCTGTAAGAATCGCTCACAAAGCGTCTCCTGATGACACGTGGTGACCGGACGAACAGGTTTTACTGCACAGATCTGAAGATCAACACACACACACACACACACACCTGTGCTTCAGGAGCTTCTGCTGTTACTCATCCACAGACAAAGCTGTCATACACCTGTGGAAGGAGGGAAGATGATTCTCCACACTGCGTCTGCAGTGATTACCCAGAATGCTCTCTGCCTTTCACATCGAGACACGCAGAAACATGAGTCACGCTGAAGAGACAGCAGTGTTTCTCTAGCTCTTCCCGTCTGTCACAGTAATGATAGAGCGGCTCACAAATGTGTTTGCTCCAGAAACACAATCCCTTCACTAGAAAGAGCCATTTGTCATCTTTGACCTCAAGTGTTTCTGTCTCTATTCAGCAGGTGATTTCAGTTCATCCACAAAGCGCTGATTTCCACGAGCACAAGCCTCATTTGCGTATGAAAAACACACTCCTCATTCCTGGAAAGAGCGACGACATTAAAGGGACAGTACCTCTGTCATCATCTACTCTTCTCTTTCTAAACCTGTGTGACTTTCTATCATTTCTGTTCTGGTCTGAATCAGGAGAAAAATCTGCACAGACCCATCCAGAACGGCTCTAAACTAATTTTGGCCGATCTATTCCACTAAGAGTGTGATGTTTTTGGGACACCTGGAGTAGATGAGAGAACACATAAAGCGTATGCTGCTTTCGTCTCATGGACGGCTCTCCTTTCGCTGCATGAATCATTTAATCAACAAGAGTCTGATTTTCATTTTCTGCTGTGAATCAATGTTTAATCAGGAGCCAGGAGAGGGACGCACTAATGCAGTTAATATGAAGGCATCCTAAAACACGTGCAGGAGCAGGACGCTCCATCATTCGTGTAAAGAGAAGGTTCATCGCAGGGAAATGATTTGTTTTTGTCTGAAAGCAGTCTAAACTAATATAATCTTATGTTAAATATGATTCCTAGTGCATCTCTCCTCTGCGGTGGTTATTTGTCTGTATTATGAGCAATCATGTCTCTGTATTTTTAACTGATTATTAAAGTTTTATATCTAGAGGTTTTGTTTTGAACACAACAGGAAATATGAGTGATTCGCTCGTCCTCTTTCTGAACACGACCGTATTCTTGTGTTTATTTGACTGAAGGGCTTCCAGATGCGTTCTTCTCAGAGAGAAGCCAATCTGTGACCGTATTTGGACAGTTTTTCTCCTGAGAGTTTAGATAGATTGACACAAGTGTGAGTTGTTCCTGACCAGCCGCTCTCCGCAGGGTTAGCTGGAGTTATAGAGGAAGAACCAGCGCTGGGGAAAGTTACTTTTAAAAGCATTACATTATTGTGCTACTCACTGAAAAAGTAAATAATTGTGTTACATTTCATGGAAAGTAATGTGTTATGTTACTTTCTTTCACACCAGAAGTGAATCCTCCTCAGGCTGAAGGAAGTGTAAGTTCAGGTCTGTACAGTAGAGGGCGCCGCTCAAACTAATCACATGAAGAATACGACACAGAAGAAGAAAGATCAGCACTAATCAGAAATAACTCAAATGATACACAAATATGTATTTTTTATTATTAGTATGATTGAACCGGATCATTAAAGGTCAGAAGCAAAGACATTGGTTAATCAAATATGATTAAATACATAAATGATATTTGTCTTATTTATCATATTTAATTATTGCAGGTTTGTCTAATATTCTGAGTTTGTATGAGACTGTTTTTATTGATTGTGAGGAACACTGAATGTGTTTTTGAGTAAACACATGTTCATATTTAGTCTAGAACTACAGTGAGATCATGTTCACACACAACACTCTGCACTGACTCCTGATCTCTGTCACCATGGCAACAGCATCTGTCACTCAACACATGGAAACAAAGTAACTGGAGACACTGATTTGAAAAGTAACTCTGATATTTCCTTCTAAATTAAAAAGTAATGCGTTACTTTACTTGTTACTTGAAAAGTAATCTGATTACGTAACTGGTAACTGTACCAGTTGTAATGTGTAACTGTAATGTGTTTCCCTGAACACTGTAAGAACACGGTGTGAAATATTATCAGGCTAACATTTCAGTTCATGTGTGAAGATGTTCCTCACGTCTCAAAGATTAAAACATACAGCCGTTAGTTCAGATTATTCTCTCTCCTCAAAGCTTCTTAACAATCCCTCACATGAACATCAGATCAGGCCACTGCTCATATAACTCAGAATAAATATTTAACCAAACGTTGTTTTTCTCCTGGAAGGTCACTGTTTGTCAGGGTTTTTTTGTTTTTGTTTTTTCAGAAAAACTGCTTAGTTAGTTTTTTTCATGATCTTTTCACTAGTCTTGCCTCATGTTCTCTGTATGTCAGTGAATTCATCTTGACAACAGTCAGTTAATTAGAGCTGTGGGTTTATGTAAGATTTATATAATGCCTTACATAAACGCCAGAGCTGTATTGATAATCACTTGACTTAATGGAAACAGTCTCTCCTTCCTGATGATTGACAGCTGTCACATCACAGTCTCTGCAGCAGAAACACACACCAAATCTACAAAACACACTAATTCACAGACCTTGACTCCGTTCTCAATTTCATAAAACACTTTTTGTCCAAAGAAAGACACATTCTCTGTGTAACACTTAAAAATCGAACAGGAATTCATATTAAGGCAGACGGTTGCTTTTGAGATGTGTTTGTGATGTTTTGAATGCAGTGCTTCATGAGTGACACATCTCATGTTAGTGATGTTAGTGTTGTGTGATGCTGTAGATCTCATCCGTCAGACGTGAACGCAGTACAGTGTGAGGATCAAGAGGCAGAAAGTTCACAAGCTGAATGAGTGTTTTCAACATTACACTTCTAACTTTCGTTCTGTTTCTGATAGAATCTTGTTTTAATGCAGAATGCTGGACATGTACCTGAATGCATCTAGAGCCCATTCATCTCTAAATGATAATTATTAATGTATGAATAAATGTCTTGTCTGTTTAAGGATTAAACACAACCGCATATGAATTGTGAGAATAATGACGAGAGGTACGAGAATCAGAGCTGTCACCTTCTGAAATAAGAGTGGAGTAAATTAAACTGTTTTAGCTCGCCTTTATTCTGGGAAATCAAAAAAAATCTGAAAAATCGACAGTCTCGTGTGTGTTTTGGAGAACGGTGCTGGTGAATAAATGACCGAGGGAACAGTGTGTGAACATTCATCATGTGGTGGTGTCTGTATTGTGTTCAGTGCTAAACATCCATCTCTTCTGCATGAACTGATAATCTCTCACATGCATCATTACTGGGTTATTTTAAACCTGACTGATCAGATGAGTTTAGACCACACACACTGCTCTCAATCACAGCTTTGGAAACAAGTCAAGTATTGGAGAATCATAAACACTGTGTCTGGACGTTTAACATCGCTCTATGTGTATATATATATCTCCGGTGACGCCGGACTCATCTCCAGCAGCAGAGCGAGGATCAGACGCTGTTCTTCACTTCAGAAGACCTTCTCTCTTCATGAGGATTCAGGACAGACTCGACTCTGAAAGTGTTCAGTGTGTCCTCGTCGGTATATTAATAACACTAATGGAAGGTCCGGTGTAATCTTGCTTCAGCATCATAATGATCTCATAATGATCTTCTGCTCGTTCTGTCTTTGTTCAAAATGCCTTGAGTAAAATAAATGGCATCTTTCAGTCCATTCACCAGCTGAGAAGGATGTTTATTCCAATCCGCTGGAGAAAAACGCAGCTATTTATGTAATAAAATCCATTTGATTCAGAAGCTTGGCCTCAGTTGCAGTCATATAAGGTCTGATATTGATCATCCTGAATCACTGTAGTGTATGACATGATGGACATGATGGGACGGGGCCAGCTGACACGTGTTTGGTGCTTTAATGTTCCTCACTCCACAGTCCTTTCTGTAAAGACTCAAACCTAAAGTCTAGACTACAAAAAAACATTGATTTTGTTGAACAGAAAAAAACAGTTCATGAGGCAGTAAAACACACACACACACACACACACACACACATAGATTGTGTAGAAATGCAGTATATAAAACAAGTGACAACATGCCCCTCCTGACATTAGAAATGCCTGTAAGACATAAACACAGTTTGATCTTTCAGTTCAGATCTTCCTTCATTAGTGACTCTTGACTGAATGTATGAAACTAAACAATTATGTTTGTATGTATTATGTGACAATTACAAATCTGAATTGACTGTAATAACTGTAGCTGACTGATATCAAGCCAACAAGAAGGTTATTTGTGAATCTTGTCTCTTGGAAATGTAATATATGACACACACTGCTGTTTAAAAGTTTGGGGTTAAGAGTTTTAACGTTTTTAGTCTCTTACACTCATAGAAGCTGTATTTATTTGATCAAAAATACAGAAAATAAAACGTGTGTTTCTGTGATGCTCCGCTGTATTTTCAGCATCATTCCTCCAGTCTTCAGTGTCACATGATCTTCAGAAATCAGAATAATATGATCATTTATTATCAGTGCTGAAACTGTTCTGCTGCTTCAGATTCTTCTGCACCTGTGATGTTTACAAAGTTGAACACTATTTATTAAAAATGTAAATCTTTTCAATTTGAGTTTTTACTATCACTTTTTGTTGGTTTAACACATCCTCGCTGAACAAAAGTATTCATTTAAAAAAGCTCTCAATTATTTGACTGACCCCAAACTTTTAAATAGTAGTGTATACTGTAACACCAAAAAAATTATATTTTGAATAAACACTGTTCTTTTTAACTTTTTATTTATCAAAGTATCCTGAAATAAAAAATAAATACATCATAGGTCCCCAAGAATATGAGCAGTTTCAGCACTGAGAATAAATCATCATATTATTCTGATTTCTGAAGATCATGTGACACTGAAGACTGGAGGAATGATGCTGGAAATACAGCAGAGCATCACAGAAACACTTTTGAAAGTGTATTAAAATAGGAAACCAATATTAGAAATTGCAATAAAAAACTTGATTCTTTAAAAAAATAAAAAAACATTAAAAATCGTACTGATTCCTAACTTTGAATGGCAGAATATATTGCCCTTTAACAATAGTGATATTCCCAATAAATGTACATAAATACAGTCTCTGACTAGGTGAAGATATTAGAAAAACAAAATCCGCAGAGTAAAATGTAAAGGCCTGTGTTTACATAACATATGTTAATCATATATTGTAGATTCATATATGTATGTGTGTAATGTTTTCAAAATACGTGTTCCTTTTACATATTTGAATTATTCGCATTTCCAGTAGGTTGTATTTATGTTTTTACTTTATAAGAATAGGCTATACCTCTCAGGCTGTATGAGTCAGGTGTGACAACTAGCCCCGGTGTGTTCTGCCGGTGTGAATCAGCGGATGCTCGCGCGCGTGGATCGGATGTCATCGTGCTGTCAAACAGGTCGCGTTGCATCTGCTCCACTAATGAGTCCCGCCTCGTAACATCAGCGCGGTGTGGAGAACAGACGCGTCGTGACGCGCGAGCAGGCGGAGCGACGCACACCAGATCCGCCGCTCAGACGCGAGCAACGCGCGTCCGCCGCCGCTTTAATGGTTTCTAGGCAAATCCAGAAGTATTTCCAGGATTTATGAGAAGGTAAGGCACTCTTCTCATCTGCAGGAGGATCGATGATGTGTGCGATATAAGCTGCGTATAAAAGTAATGTTTATGCTTTTTGTTTCACTTGAGTTGATGTCATTTGACACTCCGTGTTTTCATTTGATATTCAGTTGAGTGTCAGTGTGTTATTGTTGTATATAAAACAGGATACATGTTTGTCCTCGAGTTCTGTCTCCAGACGCGTTTCCATTGAGAACACATTTGATTCGGTTTAAAAGACTCTGGTCTCTGTTATTTATCTCACCTCTGAAAGTTAAAATAATTTGCGTGAAAATCAGAATATTTGTCTATTTTCGTGTGTGAACGACAATGCGCGGTGTAATCCCAAATAAATATATTATCTGGCATGTTTATCAGCACATAATACATTTATAGATGCACAAAATGAAATAAAGCACAAGGCTTGCGGTCGGTGAGCTTCGACAGAGATGTGTTCGGTAGATATCTGTCCTTATATTTGACCTGGATCTGTATATTTGTGTTTAAGCGACGCTTCAGATCTCGTGTGAAGGAGAGTAATCAATGTCTTCGAAGTTTGATCAGGAAATATAATAAAAACACTGGGGTTTATCGGTCAATTCATGTTCTGCTGTGAAGCTAATAATAGCAACAGGTTTGTTTGAGCTGAAGGGCGACAACAGGTCATTATCGGTGGCTCTGTGAAAAGTCCTCATCAATAAAGCTTCCGAAGTGTGTGTGTGTGTGTGTGTGTGTGTGTGTGGTTTTTATCACGTTATAGGGACCAAATGTCCCCATAAGGATAGTAATGCCATTAAATGTTCACGTTGTGGGAACAATCTTTAGGTCCCCATGAGGAGACAAACTTACAGAATGGAGTTTTTTGAGAATCTAAACATTGGCAGTAGTTTTCTGTGAGGGTTAGGGTTGGTGTAGGGAGATAAAGAATACAGTTAAAACAATTACGCCTGTGGAGAGTCTCTGTAAACCACAAGAGTGTGTGTGTGTGTGTGTGAATAACCTGTTGTGCTAATCGAATCTCTCTCTCTGTCGGCTCATGGCATGTTATTACGCTCCGTCCAGTTTCTTAGAAGCAACAACTGATGCACACCACACAAGCCCTGCGTGATAACACTTATCAGGAGCCAATCAGCAGCAGGAATCACACAGGACTCGATGTGTGGATCAGGACAGACACACACTGTCTGAAGCAGATACCGACAATCACCAACACACACCCTGAGCCTCACACACACACACACACACACACACACACACACATATATAATATACACACACTCAAATGCATGCATGCACATGCAGACACACATAAACGGCTCCCAGAGTTCACTGCCTGACCGGATGCTTTAAAGGGTTAGTTCACCCAATAATCAAAATTGTGTCATTAATTACTCACCCTCACGTCATTCCAAACCCATAACACCTTCCTCTTCAGAACACAAATAAGATATTTTTAATCAAATCTGAGAACTCTCTGACCCTCCATAGTACCCTTGCTCTCAATGCAGGTCAGAGAGCTCTCGGATTTCATCCAAAATATATTAATTTGTGTTCTTAAGAGGACGTTTTAATGTTGTTGTCATGTTGCTAGCATCTTTCTAATATGATTAGCATGTTGCAAAAAAAGTGGTCTAAACCACTATAAATCCAGCTAGCGAGACCATTCAAAGCAGCTAATCAGCTTAGGCTGGTTTTAGCTGTTTTTAGCTTTTCTTTAGCAATATACAGCTTAAATGCACTGTACGTCTCATTGTACAAAAGTTTTCACCCCCTCAATAAGAGCGTGTGGGATTTTTCTGAATTATTCTGTTGTTGTTTTTCTCCACCTGTCCAATATTGAAGTGATGAATCAGTGTTGGTCGACTAGTCCTCTATCCCGACCCGTATTAGTTTCCTCTAATGATTCCTCAGACACAAGGATCGCAGTGATCGAGCAGCCCTAACGATGAAGATGAATGATGAATGTGTCCTCAGGGTTATTCTAGAAGACGTTTGGTGCAGGAGACGAGTTTGGACTCGCTGCCTCCTTCTGCTCAGATATAATGGTGTGTTGTAGTTTGTTGTCTAATGAAGGAGTGGCACACAGCTCGTTTGCTTTCACATTGATTGCTTGATGATGAGGTTCAAACAGAGAGCACATAGAGACTGCTCAAACGAACTGAAAGCGAGAAGCTCCGTTAGATCAGTTTATGTCATTATGCTGGTGCTCAGAATGTGTTTAGTTTACTCCAGTGGATCCCAACTCCAACACTGACGTTAATATAACCACTCGATACACGCAGATCAGAAAACACACCAACTGAGGGGAATCAAGCCAAGCGGCACTCGATAGATTTGTCTTTCATCTTGAGGAAGTTTTATTGATGGTTTCTGAGATGAAGGAGTCTCTTACTCTGTTTCATTTGACCCAGTTCTACCGAGTGACAGATGAATGTGTGTTAAAGTGATGTGTAGAGTTAAAGAGCTGCATGACTTCACATTATACACACATGTCCTCAGTATATACTGAACCTGACTCCGTTCGTCTCCAGGTGTTAGTGAACATTACTCTCAGCAGCTGGGAATCAGTATTAATGTGAAGCTTCGGCTGATCTTCTGCTCCTTTGAGTCACTCGCTGATTGTAGATATAGAGCAGTGTGTGTGTGTGTGTGTGTGTGTGTGTGTGTGTGTGAGTGTGTATGACTCAGTTCTGCAGGGTTTGATGTGATTGACCCGTCACTGCTGGACGTCTCAACACAGCGTATGTTTCCATGGTAACAGTGAGCGACGTCTGTGATTGGTGGATCCTCTTTGGCGTTTCTTCTCTAGAGCTGCTTCTAAATGGTTTTAAGACGGTTGACTTCACACTGATGTTAAACTGAATCAAACAGACTTGATCTGAACCGTGGCACTACTGTGTTTCACTGCAGATTCTGGATTTTCATCTTGTTGTTCATCTCTGTGAAGCGGTCTGTTGTGTAGAAGTAAAGCGGCCTTGACCTGATGATCAGACATCATTTAGTGACCTCTGAACATCCTCAGAGCTGGTGGAGATCTTTCTACATTGTTATTAAATCAGTTTCTAGTCTGAGAGCGTGAATGAGATTTTTATTTCCAGGAGTTGAGCGAGTGCCGTTAACAGATGAGCTCATTAATGAAGAAAGAGTCTGTTTGTCCCCATCCGAGCCACTGTATCTGATGTCTTCGTTAACTCGTCTAATTAGAGCCGAGGTCTGTGTTGTTCAGCCGTCCGCCGGGACACTAAAGGTCAGTTTGTTTTTGTGGACGGGTCAGATCACAGTGTCCATGCGTCTCACACACTCTTCTGCTTCAGAAAGATCCAGGATTACAGAGAGCAGGTTTTTATCGGATGATGGCGAGGTGTGTGTGTGTGTGTGTGCGCGCGCGCGTGTGTGTCTCTGTGTGTGTGTGTGTCTCTGTGTGTGCGTGTGTGTGTGTGCGTGCGTGTGCGTGCGTGCGTGCGTGTGTGTGTGTGTGTGTGTGTCTCTGTGTGTGTCTCTGTGTGTGTCTCTGTGTGTGTCTCTGTGTGTGTGTGTGTGTGTGTGTCTCTGTGTGTGTGTCTGTGTCTGTGTGTGTGTGTCTCTGTGTGTGTCTCTGTGTGTGTGTGTGTGTGTGTGTGTGTGTGTGTGTCTGTGTGTGTCTCTGTGTGTGTGTGTGTGTGTGTGTGTGTGTCTCTGTGTGTGTCTCTGTGTGTGTGTGTGTGTGTGTGTGTCTCTGTGTGTGTGTCTGTGTCTGTGTGTGTGTGTGTCTCTCTCTGTGTGTGTGTGTGGTTCAGCGGTCCTCACTGACCCCGTTGGAGATGTGGATGGTCCACTGATGTGTCCACATGCCTCAGTGGTCAGTCAGATGTGTCTGAAAGCTATTGATTTTTCCTGCATGACATAAATAGCTCAAACTCTTCAGATTCAGACCTGGAAGTGATTTTATAACATGACTGCACATTAATGCTCAAAAAAAAACCATAACTATCAACATCTTAGTAGCTGTATTCAGGACAATGAATAATTTTTTAACGAATAAAGAAAATAGCTTGTGAATGTGTGGACACGGAGAAACATGCAGCGTGTCTGAATATACAATATCAGCATAAAGATTCACATTCACACTACCAGCCAAAGTTTTTAAACTGTAATTTTGTTAATGGTTTTTAAGGATTTGTACTCTGCTGTGTTCAACACTGATAATAATCAGAAATGTTTCTTGAGCAGTAAATCATCATATTATTCTGATTTCTGAAGATCATGTGACACTGAAGACTGGAGGAATGATGCTGAAAATACAGCGGAGCATCACAGAAATACATTACACTTTAACACAGATTCACACAGAAAACAGATGTTAAACAGTAATAATATTTCACAATATTAATATTTTTGCTGTATTTCGCATCAAATAAATGCAGCTTGGTGAACAGAAGAGACTTCTTTAAAACACATTAAAAATCTCTCTGACCTGTAGTGTAAATGTTCAGCTTTCGAGACAGACTGATGTGTTTAAAGTCAGAGATTCGTTATAAACACAATAAAACCAGTCGAATTGAACATGGAGCTCTTTGTACACTCAGACGACTCTGTTCTGGGAGATTTATAGAGACGCATCACAGTAACGTGTTCTGCTGTGTGTGCCGTGATGATGACGGTGAAGAGTTTTTAGAGCTGGAAGTGTCTATTATGAAGCTGTTTAGTTGAGTCAATCTGGTCTGACGGGTTTGAGTTTCGTGCACCGGCACCGGATGTCATATGATACGCTGTAAGTATCTGAGTTTTGCCATTGTCTGCCTGTGAAGCCTGTGAACACACACACACACACACACACGCACGCTTCACACGGTACTGTAAGACTTGTGCGACCGACCAAAGCCAATATTTGACCCTTCAGAGAGCCGTTACCAGCGGTGGGTGTTTGCTCTGGTCTTCAGCGTTAGGAGAGGTTTACTGTGTTTTCTGATTACATTTTCTAAACTTTGCCTCTTGTCTTCTAAACTTTACACACAAATACAACAATTACACACAGAATGATCTTGCAAAACGAAGCACTGCATTTAAACCCATCACAAACACATCTCAAAAGCAAACAATTTTCCCGTAATATTAATTCCTGTTCGTTCTGTGTGTGTTACTTAGAGGATTGTGTTTTGTTTTGTTGTTTTCTGAAACTGAAGACCGAGTCGAAGTCTGTGAATTGTTTTAGATCTGGTGTGTGTTTCTGCTGTTTGAGAAACGGTGTGACACGGAGAGATTCAGTGTTTGAGCAGATGAAGAAGATGTGAAGTTTAATAAGCATCATATTAAAGGATGAACAGGTAGAGATCTGAATCGTCCGTCTGAATCAATCCTGGTTTCTACAGATGCGTTTGAAGTGGATCGAGCTCTTTTCTGCACTACTTTCTACTTCATTTCCTAATCTAGCTTTCTAATAAACCTGGCTTTATATTTCCTGGAAATCGCTGGCTCTGTGATGAATAGCTGCGTTCGTAAGTACATTAATGTAAGTTTATTAAGGTATAATAAGTGCTTGGAAATGGACGCTGTTATGCCGTCTGTTATAAATGTGTTTCTGGATCTCAATTAAACATAAAACACTTGACTCTTGCTCTGCTTGAGATTAAAGTATGTTCATTTCATCCTATCTTTGGCTAATATTAGTTTACTAGTCACATTATGACAGAATCAGTTCATACATATCGTTAAAGAAAGATATTCAAATTCATCTTATCAAACCTGAATCACAGAAAGATAACAGATGATTACAAGGACTTTACTCTGAGATATATTTAACTGATTTAATATCAGCCTTCTATTAATGTTAAATGCCTTAAATATTACTCTGTTCTCGCCTTGAAGGTAAGCCTGAAGCCAATGTGACATTAAAAAAATATATTTTTCATACAGGAGGTTGTCCTTAAATGCGTGGCTCTTTAAACATCGAGCTGATGCTCCAGAAAGCTCGTGTGTGTTTTCTAGTGTTTAGTAATCGCCTTTGAGAACATGCTTGAGAGCCAAAGAGGAGACAAACACATCATTATTTCTCTTTTATCCTTCTCTCTCCGCTCCGTGAGTCTTGAGCCTGGAGCAGGAGACCGACAGATTCAATTATTCACTCTTGTGTTTTTAGTTTCTCCCAGTCAGTCTGTGTGAATCTGATGAACTGAGAGCGTCACGTCCAGCTCACGTTAAACCCCAAAGCTAGAAAATGACAGATTAAGTGTTGCTTAATGAGAATTAATCGTGTTTGCAAGAGCATTAGGCTATTTGCATTGTGAGATTTATTGTTGACAACTAAACACTCACATTCTTATCATTGAAATGTGCAAAAAATAATGACTACATTTAAATTAATTAGTTAAATATTTACACTGCATGGTATTTTTGTTGTGCTGCCTGTATTTCAGTTATTAATATAAAAACATTTAGAGACATTACAGTAATGAGACAATGTCACAAAATTGGCTTCATGATCATTACACAGAATGTCATAAAATTTTATTATATGAATTTTCTGACCAAAGTCCTGTTTGTTCATGAGATTCTCTTGTATAAATAGTGATATTTTGTGCTGCGCTTTAATTGTTGAGTCTCTGATGCTTCGTGCCATCAGTGTTTTGTTGCTGCTGTTTTGTTCATACACGTTAAATATCAGCCGCTTATAAAAGGATGTAAATATGAAGTGCAGTGCAGCATCGAGATGTTTTCCTGAGATTCTCAGCTTGTGATTGGCCGGTGTGGCAGCAGGAGGTTTGGTCGTGAAGCAGCAGATTCTTGTGTCAGATGTTGCCCCAGTGACCCAAAGCTCAAAGACAATTAGGTGCAAAGTAGATCAGAAGCGGCTTTAGTGCTCGCATGCAGCGTAACCTGAGTCAGCATCAAGCACATCCAGAGACTTCTCTCATTTACACACATATATACACACACACACACACACAGAGACACACACACAAACACACACTCGCGCATACACTCACACAGTCACACGCACATACGCACACACACATACTTACTCACCTGCGCACACACTCAAACACACAGACACACACAAATATGTCATAAATATTTCCTAACCTTTGCCCTAATTGATATATATATATATATATTTTGGCCACATGCATGCATCGGCGGCACTTCTGTCCTCACACTCCACATGTTTGAGCTGTTGGACATGCATTCATAGTTTACGGCAGCAGAGAGAGCCTATTATCAAACCATGTTACTTAGTGAAAGTAATTTTCATTTATATTTAGATTTAGAAACATTTACATAAGAGGAACTAAAGCAGATCTTCACAGAGCCAGTGATATTCATAATATACAATGCCAGGTTTATTAGACCATTAGATTAGGACTCCACCCACTGACAGACTCCACCCACTCTCTAACCTCTACTGACTGACTCCACCCACTCTCTAACTCCCCACTGACTGACTCCACCCACCCGCTGACCTATCCACTGACTGACTCCACCCACTCTCTAACCTCCCCACTGACTGACTCCACCCACTCTAACCGTCCAACTGACTCCACCCACTTGCTACCTGCCCACTGACTGACTCCACCCATTCTCTTACGTGCCCACTGACTGACTCCACCCACTCTCTAACTCCCCACTGACTGACTCCACCCACCCGCTGACCTATCCACTGACTGACTCCACCCACTCTCTAACCTCCCCACTGACTGACTCCACCCACTCTAACCGTCCAACTGACTCCACCCACTTGCTACCTGCCCACTGACTGACTCCACCCATTCTCTTACGTGCACACTGACTGACTCCACCCACTCTCTAACATGCACACTGACTGACTCCACCCACTTGCTACCTGCCCACAGACTGACTCCTCCCATTCTCTAACCTTCCAACTTACTCCACCCACTTGCTACCTGCCCACTGACTGACTCCACCCACTATCTAATCTTCCCACTGACTCCACCCACTATCTAATCTTCCCACTGACTCCACCCACTCACTACCTGCCCACTCTACTGTCCAGTTGCTGTTCAGTATTTTCCCTGCAGTACTGCTAATACTTCACTTCTGTTTACAGTCTGCGTGAACAGCATCTTTCTCTGTTTGCAGATGCTACAGTACGTGTTGCTGTTTGTGTTTGCTGTAAACACGATCTAGCACTATTTAAACCTTTCCTATGCTCAGTGTAATTAGCCACTGGCCAAGTGTAAAGAAGTAGATTCAGCTCAGATATCTAACCGCAGTGCAAACGTCTGAAAAGAAGCTGTCGTCTGAGTGTGAGACATGTTTGTTTTTTGTTATTATGACCCTCAGCAGCAAAAGCAGCTTATTTAGCAGCTAATTAAAGGAGTGTGTCATCACTCGACTCTATTCCTCCATCTGCCTGTTGGCTGAAGTGACCTGATAAAGGTGGTCAGTGAGTGTGTGCGGCCAGATCTGGACATCAGATTAGTGTCAATCATCTGCCGTCTGCATTCCCAAAATGGGAATATAAATATAGATGGGACAAGATGGGATGAAAATAAATAATTAATGCAGAAATCATCATTAAAAATACAGGTGAAAATCAATATCTAAAAAATTCTTCATGTTTCCAATGGTATGTTGAGCCGTATCTCTACAGATTGTTCTTGGAATGGACAGAAATCTCTTTGATTTGTGAGTTCATTATTTGAAATATGAATTTCACGTATTAACGGCATTCATTGATTATCAGCCGATGCTAATGGAGTGATTGAGTTAGTAGAGTCAGTACTAGTTTGTAGTAGTGTCCCTGGATTGATGGGAGAATAAAGATTATCCGTCATGTTGGTTTAATCCGGTGACAATAGCGGTGGGTGGTAAATCTCTGCTCATTCTTGCTGTTCTTTTTAAGCTCTTAAGCTCCTCCAGATATTGGACAAGCTTTAGCCGAATGCATGTGGGAGCTTCAGAAAAGGCGTTCTTTCCCTTCTGAAGCTCTTTGTGTTCGTGTGTTTGGGGTCACTGAGCAGGTCTGAGTTCATACAGATAATGACTAGCGTGCGCTGAGAGAGCATCAGCAATCCCATCATGCCCCACCAGACGTCCACATACATGACCACGGATCACCGCTTCTTCCAGCACAATCACGGCTTCATTTAAAGATGATTTTATAACGTTACTGTTCTTTTGTTTAACATTATTAGATGAATCTTTGGTCTTTCGAGGAAACGGTGTAGGGATTAATTATGCGATTACAGTCGCTGACTGAATATTTAATGCAATAAACTTTCTGAGATCTGATGGGATTGAAAGGATCTTTAATTAAAGCAGACAAATGACTCTCTTCATTAATGTGTCTGCTTTTATTGTCAAGTCACCGTTATTTATATAGCACTTTTTACAATACAGGTTGTGTCAAAGCAGCTTTACAGTATTAAACAGGACATTGTGATTAGCAATGTTTCCATCCAGTGCGTTAAACTTCCTGATTAACTTGTGCTTAACGTCAAGAAGAAATGTGTAATTTGCTGCAGTAGGACTGTACAGTATATAATAATTTGTTTTAAACAAGAAATAACAAGCTTCAGAGTGTGCAGACAAAATGTGGTCATGTTTCTTATTTTCTGAGCATGCTGTTTGGGAATGCCATTTAATTATAATTATAATGAAACACTTTGACAAGACTTTGCTCCAGCATTTCAGATGCAGTGCAATGAGATCGGTCATTTTTTGTAATTTTTTGATGCTATATGCACAAAAATAGGTGGATGGAAACAGCTATTATTGATTTATCATCTTCACACATCTGTTATTTGGGAAGATGGATCTTTTTCTAGGTTTACCTTTGAGATTTGTGTTCTATATCTGCTAAATTACATAGTGGTGTGCCACAGGGGTCTATACTTGTGCCTATTTTAATTTCATTATTTATGGGCCCCTTGGTAAATATAATAATATGTACAAAAAAGTTGGGACACTGTACAATTTGTGAATAAAAATAG
Organism: Carassius gibelio; assembly: GCF_023724105.1. Taxonomy (NCBI): domain Eukaryota; kingdom Metazoa; phylum Chordata; class Actinopteri; order Cypriniformes; family Cyprinidae; genus Carassius; species Carassius gibelio. The sequence continues at coordinate 1,823,199 of NC_068396.1, forward strand.
AATGCAGGAATGCGGAAGTTTCAAATGTCAATATTTTATTCAAAACACAACATAGATGACGTATCAAATGTTTAAACTGAGAAAATGTATAATTTTAAGGGAAAAATAAGTTGATTTTAAATTTCATGGCATCAACACATCTCAAAAAAGTTGGGACAAGGCCATGTTTACCGCTGTGTGGCATCCGCTCTTCTTTTTCTAACAGTCTGCAAACGTCTGGGGCCTGAGGAGACAAGCTGCTCCAGTTTAGGAATAGGAAAGTTGTCCCATTCTTGTCTAATACAGGCTTCTAGTTGCTCAGCTGTCTTAGGTCTTCTTTGTCACATCTTCCTCTTTATGATGCTCCAGATGTTTTCTATGGGTGAAAGATCTGGACTGCAGGCTGGTCATTTCAGACCCGGATCCTTCTTCTACACGGTCATGATGCTGTAATTGATGCAGTGTGTGGTCTGGGATTCTTCCCTGAAAGAGACGAGGTCTGGACGGGAGCATATGTTGTTCTAGAGCTTGGATATACCTGAGATTTACTAGTGTTGTGAAGGCTGCCTTTTATCAACTGAGGATTATTTCTAAACTGAAATTCTCTCTTTTAAGGACCTGCAGTCTATTATTCATCCCTTTGTATCATCACGCATCGATTACTGTAATTATTGTGTTTCACGGGGTCAGTTATCTCGTCTTCAGTCTTGGTTTCTTTAAACTGCTTTAAATTTTAGAATTGAATTTAAGATTTTGTTGATGGTTTTTAAAGTGTTGAATGGCATTGCCCCAAAATATATTGTAGACCTTTTTGATTCCTTATTAAAATACAAGAAACATTAGATCTTCTAGATGTTCCTAAAATGATATTAAAATCAAAGGGTGATAGGGCTTTCTCAGAGATTATGGAACCCTTTTCCAAAAGCATATTAAATCTTCTCCATCTGTGGATGCGTTTAAGTCTTAAGCTTTTTTAGTGGGATCAGGTTTTACAGTTTAATTTTCGTGTGTGTGACTGTATGTATTGATGCTGGAAAGCACTTTGGTCAATGTCACTTGTTTTAATTGTGCTCTAGAAATCAGATGTATTGTATAATTTAAGTATTGTGTTGTACTGCGTTGTTAGCTAATGGGCAAATATAGTTATTGTAGGCTGTGCTGGAGGTTTTCTGAAAGCACACCAGTCGTTTAACGCTGTTTAATGTCAGGAAGGTCAGAGAGAAGATTCCCTCCTGTTTAAATGATCTGTATCAGTGAAGAGTGTTTGTGTTGGTCTGAGTTTAATGTGGTTCAGAGAGACTTCAGGCGACGGATGTCCTGTGATCAGTCTCATGACTCTCACCATCAGAGGAGACGCGTGTGTGTGTGTGTGTGTGTGTATCTGCTTCATAAACTGACTCTTTATTCTTCATGACTTTAATGTCATTGGCGTACGATCACGAGGACGTGACTGATGTGAATGAAAGCCTGCATGTTTGTGCACAACACATCTGTTTTTTATTCAGATTTTGAGCATTCATGTCCTCTCCCTCAAGCTCTTCCAAACCTGACTGACTTCATAGATGTTCAGGATTTCCCCACAGTGTCTTTGTGTGTGCACGCAGTCCAAGTCAGTGATGTTGTTCACTTCCTAACGTTCTCCAGAACATCTTCAAGTCAGGCAGGGTTTAAGGACATGAGGGCGCTGTTCAAAGTGCTTTATTTTCAGTCGTGTGTGATTTCACATCCAGCAAACAGTCTTTGATTGAAGTTATGCGTTCAAAGTCTTCTCTCAAGAGGGTTAGGGTTATTTAAAGACAAATATTGAGTCTGTGAGGTGAAGGTTCCAGTATTTCCAGTTCACCTCAGCCCTTGTCAAAAGATCATAGGCTTTGCACATATACTGTATGTCTCTGAAATTGCATGCGTGTAAAATGAGTTGACATTCGACACATCATCATGTTGACACTGTGCATGTGAAGACTTACTTTAGATTAGATTGTAATATAGAAACATGCAACATAGAAATACCACAATATTAACTTCTTATTATTGAACTGTTAATGAATATCACATATGCAACTGGTCAGTGTTCAAGAAATGCTGGGAAATCACTTCAGGTAACCCTACATTAGTGATTACTGATAGACTTGGTCTTAAAACACGTCTCCCTCTGACTCTAAAGATGCTTCACCTAACAACTGTCTGCTTCAAGGACCTTGAGAGAAATGTAGTGGAGTGAAAAGTACAGTATCTTTCAGTGTTGTAGTCGAGACCAGCTCATTCGAGTCCGAGTCCAGATCGAGTCCAGAGATGGTCGAGTCCGAGTCAAGACCGAGTTCAGAAAGGGTCGAGTCCGAGTCAAGACCGAGTTCAGAAAGGGTCGAGTCTGAGTCAAGACCGAGACCAGAGAGATTGGGTCTGAGACAAGACCTAAAGAAATCTTCAAGAGTATGTCAAATGTATGATGGAAACAATAAAGGGTAAAAGGGCCACATAGTATGTGGTGTAAAGGTAATTTTATTAGAATTATGAATTGTTACTTGTCAATATTAAGTGCTTATTTTCACATAACATTGTTGTACCTCTATACACATCCATATAACCTTTCTAGTACACATAATATTACTGTACGACTCTATATTGTAATTCTACATAACACTTCTAGTACAAGTAACATAACTGTACCACTATACCTGTAAATGTTCAACTGTAACAGCTTTTACATAACTTTTAACCCTGAAGCTTAACTAATGACTGCTAATATCCTGAAAATGTCTTGGATTATGTGCACTTTAGATGTTGTGAAGATTACAGATGGGCATAATTACTTTTCAAAAAAATAAGTGAGGAGACCATCCTGCTACCCAACCAAGCACGATGTGGTCTCATGATCAATCCACCCCAACTAAAAACACTATCTACTGGTGCAGAGGAAGCGGGGACTGACAACAGTTACCATTTCATCACTTTCTGTAACAGCAACGGATAATCTAATGCTAATTTCACTGGATGGTGCGTTTTAATGCAGGGTAAAATACACACTAGTCGAAGTTTTTTTTAGTTACGGAGGGCATACACACAAGAGCCGACTGACTGTCCAGGAAAATTTCATGCAAAAGTGTGTATGTGCCAGGGGAAGAAAGCTGGTTGAAATGCCATATAAGTTCAATGCCTTCTGTCAGACATTTTTTTTGGGGGAGATGTTTAGTGTTGAGACAGTCAGTCTGTGTCTGTATTCATTATATAATTTAATTAAACAATATTTGTTTTTTTCTGTGACCATTTTGTCCTACTTTGTAAAAATAACACAGTTGAGAGAAATAATGTAGGAATGTGGCTTTCTGGAAAGCGGGATCACTACAGGAGGATGGCAGGAGGGTAACTTAGGCCGGTGACACACTGGCTGCGTGGCGTCTCTGCTGCGTGCTAGAAGCGTGGTGGCTGCTTCGCGTTTTCTGTGTCTTACACACCAGAAGCGTGTCTGACGCGGCGCTGGCGCGCTGCTTCTGCTATAGGTGACATAGAGAGAGGCCGCCGAAAAACCAGGCTCTTGCAAAATAGAGTATGTTTGACAGGTGCAATATTTGAAAATCGATAATTATTTATTTATTTTTTTAAATTACATTTATATCAGAATTTATGCCAACCTATAGACTTTAAAATATCAAAATGTCATGAATTAATATGTATTTGTGTACATAATGACACAAGTGACATATAAACATATTTTCCTAGTTTATTTTGCCTGGAAACGCTTCCAACACGCGCGTGTTCGCGTGAAAATAGGCGTCGGTTCTATTTCTAGCATGCACGCATTTTCCGCGCGGCTCGAGCTGCGCCTGGGATGCGCGTCTCACGCAGGCAGTCTGCAAGCTCTAACCTGTTAACATGGGAGCCAAATTAAAAACAGACACGCCTCGCAGCTGAGATGCTTGCGCCATGCATCCAGTGTGTCGCTGGCCTAACGTCTAAAGAAAATCACCAGTCATTGGATGTATCAATCATACATCAATTTAAAGAAACATTAACATACAGTAATAATCATGAAATATTTTGATTGGGACTCGAGTGGACTCGGGCATAAGTCCGATTCCTAAAATGTTCGAGTCCGAGTCAATACCGAGTCAAAATGCACACGAGTCCATGACAAGACCGAGACCATTAAAATACGGTCTCGAGACCGAGTCCAAGACCGAGTCCGAGTCTCGAGTACTCAACACTGGTATCTTTCTTTCAAATGTTGTGAAGATAAAGTCATAAGTTTACAGATACTCAAGTAAAGAACAGATACTCAAAAAGTGTACTTTAATATTAAACTGGAGTAGATGCACTCCGCTGCTGTCCTCCTCTGCATGTACAGTATAGCGTATAATCTTGCTCTTCTAACGCACTTTGGTCAGTCTAGTGGCTGCTGTAAATGAACTATACAAATAAAATTATCTTGAAAAGCACTGAAAGTAAATGTGAACTGAGCAGTTGTAACCTGCAGCTGAAGTGTGTGTGTGTGTGTGTGTGTTGCAGACGCGTGATGCTGTGTGTTCTGCTCCTGACGCTCCTCTGGACGCTGGTCACCGCAGCGCTGCAGCCGTCCACACACACGGCCTCGGTTCTGCAGGACGGTGAGTGAAGATCAATACACTAAACACACCATCGATGGGATCAATACTGCTAGATATGAGTTATCTGAGACACACACGACCTGCAAGAGCGACGACTTCTTTATATTGAGCCTCTCTTACATTATTAGTGAAGATACAAATCAGATCAAGTCACCATTATTGATACAGTGCTTTATAACAGTGCAGATTGTGTCGAAGCAGCTTTACAGTATGAACCGGGAAACACTGTGCCGTTCTCGGAGACTGCAGATTCATCCTAGGATACAGTCAGACCAACATTAATTCAGACACCTTCAGCATTTCTCACATTATCACAGTTTATTCACTATAGTTCATGGTATATGTTTGGTCCCAAATCTTATTAATTTTACTGGTAGTCCACTAGACACTTTAGAATAGGGAACACTTATTCACTATTATCTACGACTTTTCTCTCAATACATTCCTAATTTGCTGCTTATCAATAGTTAGTGCTGTAGTTTATTAAGTTTAAGTATTGGGTAGGATTAGCAGTGTAGATTAAAGCATTAATATGTGCTTAATTACTATTAATAAATGGCTTATATTCTAGTAATATGCATGTTAACAAGCAAGAAGCTAAGAGACCCTAAAATAAAGTGTTACCATATCAAAAGTTATATCTGGTGTCTGAATCAGTTCTGGTTTGACTGTAGCTATATAAACAGAAGAATCAGAAACGTGCAGCTAATGCGACGACACGAGAGAGAATCTAGTTCAAACAGATCTAATTAGTCTCCATAACACACACGTCTTCAGCCGCGGAGGAAATCCTGGATAATGAGGCCAGTCTGTGCAGTTACATAAGAATTCCGGCGGTATTCCCAGCAGCAGTCCTTCAGTGTGATTCTGTTGTACATTTCCCATCATTCCCAGTGTTTCTGAGTCAGCGCTGGATTCTCTCTCCTCAGAGTGTGTCTGTCTTCACCAGATGCTGAATCTCTATATTACTGCTCTTTAAATCTGCAGTATGATGGAGTACTCTATAAATCACAATCTGAGTCCGTGTGTCGTGAGTTCACTCCGTTTACAGCAGTTTGTTCAGATGTTGTGAGTGTGTTTTATACATGTGTGTGTTCTGCTGATGTGGAGAACTCACTGTAGGCAGCAGTGTATCTTAAATAAATCATTTTTACACGAGCCGTCGATCTTGAATTATACATTCTGATGTGCACGAGGCAGAAAACCCGAGTGGTGTTCCAGACGAGCGCCGATGGGAAGAGACACTGTTAATTAGTTCAGACAGTTCAGACGGTTAGTTAGAGATGTGTCCCTGAGATTGGGTCTAATGAGTGTTTCCAGCGGCAGGACTGTGTTCTCAGGTGTTTGTTTTTTAAGAGGAAAGGCTGGTTTTTCCAGTTTGGGATCGAGTGGAATGGTGAAGAAATGCAAACTGAATCTGAAGGAACGCATCAGAGTTGATTTAGATCTCGTTATCGTCTGGAGGATCGTGTTTGTCGTGGATCTCGTTTGTAATGGAATTTAAATGACTAAGCAATTATTGAATCCATTGAATGAGTATATAAATGGGTATAAAGATAATTATAAATGATTTTATAATAAATGGATTAATAAAAACAATATAATATATTATTATAAATGAATATAGTAAAGGAGGTAAAACATCACACTGTTGATGCTCCTCACTAAAATATGGAAATAACTGTTACTGTAGCTCCTGATCTAACGGAAAAAGCTGCTGTTCTTTCTTCTGTCTTGTTTTCCATTTGTCAATGTCTAATTTATAAATCAAGACACATTTACTGGAGAAACTATATCTGTCAGTGTGGAATGAAAACTGGTTTTCCCTTTGAATTACGTAGATTTTTCTAAACCCACTGCCAGATATTTGTTCTTCTATGAGGATTGCTTACCAGAGGGGGTGTGTGTGTGTGTGTGTGTGTGTGTGTGTGTGTGTGCGTGTGTGTGCATGCGTGTGCGTGTGTGTGTGTGCGTGCGTGTGTGTGTGTGTGTGTCAGTGTTCATGTTCAGTCTTGCTTGTTTTTTAATTCAGCCTGAACTGAGATTTATATTATGAGTTGTTGCTTTTGCATTATGTACTCAGTATTTTGATGTTTTGGATTACCTTCTTTAATAACTCGATGTAAAATCTGAGCGATCTAAAATCAGCAGTCAGGCCGCCTCTCGAGTGATTCTGTATGAACTCTACAAACTCTGCTGAACTTTTAAGCCAGTTTAAACCACTCATTGCTGTGTTTATTACTCGCTCACAACGCACTCTCTGTGTCTGTGTTTAGTAGGAATGCGTAGCGGCTAAATCAGATTAGCATAGTTGCTAGCATTAGCCCACATGTCGTAATCTCAAACGGGCAGAGAATCCTGCATAATGGAGTGTTTTGTGTTTTAGATTTGCTCTCAGCAAATAAACTTGCAGCTATATACAGTAATAAGCGAGTGTGTATCCGTCGATGAGCACGCGCTCCATCTGATTAGAGCAGTGGATCTTTTGGTGTTTCATGTTCAGGGAGAATATTTGAATGTGACTGTCAATCAAACGCACATTCAGATCTGCTCCGCCCACTTCCAGCGTCCAATAGCATGAAGGCAAGCAGGATGTGTATTCTGTGTTACACTAATGATTGACTCGCTCCATTGGATCACTGGATTGACCAGTCAACAACACAACTGATTTTTAATTATCTTCATTGGACACAATATGTTGTTCTTCCTCATAAAGTTTTATGTTCACATTTGATGTTGCAGTAAAAAATTACAACACCTGCTATAAAAATCTTATCTGCTTCCAGTAGAGCAAACAATCAACCCATAGAGCTTGGTTTATTGCAGACAAGATCCAGGCCAACACTTGAGGGTGATCCTGAGCAAATAGTCCATTTACATTAGAGGGATAGTTCACCCAAAAACGAATCCCCCTCAAGCCATCCTAGATGTAGATGACTTTCTTCTTCCAGACAAATACAATAGGAGTTATATTTAAAAACATCTTGGCTCTTCCAAGCTTAAGTGATGTGCTTGTGTTAGAAAAATATGCATATTTACAATGTAAAAAAATATAATCGCTAGCTGTCAAAGGCATTTAAGAGAAAGAGGCTTTCCAAATATATGTTTTTAATATTTCTTTATTTGTTTGTTTATTTGAGAGGGATAATACACTAGGCATTGTTACTCACAGACAAACGATGCTGTGTACATAGGGCCGTGGAGCCCAACCCTGTTGAAACTGAGCTCTGCAGGTAGGTAGGGTTGGGCACCACTGACATACTGCATATAGCATGAAGCTAGTTTGCAGGCCACGTCTCTTACTAGGCTTTTATATAAAATAATTTGTTTGTATAATGACATTACAGGCTTTACAACTAATTGGGAAGTCTGGCCCCAAATTATCGCACAACATATATGAGAATATCAAAGCATGCATACACATTTGAGCTGCTTTCAGAGATATACATGGTCTTATCATACGAAAACAGTTTAAATTTGTATTTTTATTAAAAGTCTTAGATATATTCTTAATATGGGCATCAAACTCAAGCTTAGAGTCTAATATGACACCTAAATATTTACATTCCCTCACTTCCTTGATTTCCTTTTGGTCAGTTATATTTAAAATACATCCAGTGCTTTGTTCTTTAAAGAGAAATGCATGAAAAAATGGCTTTGTTATAATTTAAAGATAAACAGTTGTCCTGCAGCCGTTTGGAAACACCTGGTTAACATTTCTGCAGCCAGATGAGAGGTTTCTTCTATTACATAAATAATTGACAACCAACCTCCTTGCAACCTTCAGGTAAATCATTTATATGGAAACAAAAAAGCAACGGACCCAAAATTGAACCTTGTGGTACGCCAGATTTGCGTAGTGTAAGCTCTTTCCCTCAAGTCAAGTCACTTATTTTTCTATAGTGCTTTACACACTACAGATTGTGTCAAAACAGCTTTACAGTGTTAAACAGGGAAACAGTCGATAATGCAAACAAAATTCGATTCTGCTGTAAAGGAGCTCTAAAAAGAGCACACTAGCAAACAGTCAGGTTTCCAGTTAAAGTCAGTTCATCGGTGATTCGGCGATGTCATCATCAGCTCAGATTCGTTCAAATAGTATCTGTGCAATCAAGTCAACAATAAATCTGCAGCATGCACTTATAATAATCAGAACAACATAGTAAATGGCTGTGGATCCTAATACAGTAATCTTTAAAGCTGAATGTGCCTTGACTTAAAAAATTAAAGGTTTTAGAATGTACTCTGTCAATAAACATCTTCATGAAGTCAGTGTTTCTTACATTGCAGATGGAACAAGGCCGTATATTTACCACTGCCGCTCTCCTAACATGGAGATCTTCACCTGCTGGTGGCGTCCGGTCGCGAATCAAGACAACGTCACCTACACGCTCCAGTACACCACGGGGTGAGACATGAGTGAAACACACTCCACAGAAACAACACTGATCGAGTATACTTGTAGAGTGTAAACGCTGCTGGTGATCAGATGATGAAATGAACAGTGGTGGTGTCGCCCCACAGAGAGAGCGCTCCTCAGGAGTGTCCTGATTACGTGAGCGGCGGCATCAACAGCTGCTTCTTCGACACCAAACACACTCAGATCTGGGAGATCTACTGCATGAACGTGACGGCGCACACACGCTCCGGACACATCTCCTCACACAAGCACTGCCTGGACGTGGCTGATATAGGTGATGCATTACACTGAAGACACAGCTGACATAGGAAATATTAGTATTAGTATCTTCTGACTGCAGTTCTCCAGTTTCATCCAATGAGCTCTGCACAGACTTTTATTTATCTTTCTCAACCAAGCCTACATGGAATTGTTTTTTACTGATATTCTGCTTCTTCTAAGTAACTTTGCTACATGTCTGCTACGGATGTAACAATCTCAGTTCTCAGAATGTTCTGCTAAAAATTAGAATAAACATGAGCTGTATTTAATCTAAATTAGATTGTATCATTTCTGAATTTTGAAGCAAAAACAAAATGGTTTGACTTAAAAATATCTGCATGAAACATGGGACGAGCTGATCGAGACGCAGATTCACTCTCTGCCAGCTGATGGCGCTTAAAGCCTTTCCTGGGTTTCTGCTGTAAACATAACAGCTCAGCCCTTTTTTTCACAGTGCTACACATATGCATTTAATATGTAATAAACAGAGGCTAGATGAAAAGAAAAAAATAGCATCTAAACTCTTCTAAAGACCAAGTTCCCCTCAGACATGCATTCATATAAACTCCTACCCCTAAATGAATCTTGATTTGT
>NC_068396.1:1838053-1840553 GCF_023724105.1 Carassius gibelio
GTGACCCTGGAGCACAAAACCATTCATACAGGTCAAATTTTTGAAATTGAGATTTAAACATCATCTGAAAGCTCTCCAGTGATGTCTGGTTTGTTCGGAGGACAGTATTTGAAAATCTGAGGGAGCAAAAAAATCTAAATATTGAGAAAATCATCTTTTTTCAAATGAAGTTCTTAGCAATGCATATTACTAATCGGAAATTAAGTTTTGATATATTTACGTTAGGGAATTTACATAATATCTTCATGGACCGTGATCTTTACTGAATATGCTAATGATTTTTGGTGTAAAAGAGAAATGTATAATTGTGACTCATACAGTGTATTGTTGTGTATTTCTACAGATATATCTGTGACACTGATGCTGCTTCTGTGCTGCAGGGACACATTTATTGAACTATACTCAACTACTATTGAGGATCCAGAAATGTGTAGTTATGAATAATGAATTAGAGAAAGTCGTCATTTATTTACCGCTACCATTCAGAGGCATATTTCCTACTTGTGTAAATAAGATTTTACAGGCGGTGGAGGTTGTAATACTTAATAATAACTCACTTCTGATCACCATTTTATGTCATTAAATAAAATAGTTACTGTAGTTATTAGGGGTGTAACGGGACACAATCATGGTTTGGTATGGTTTCGGTACACAAGGCAGAAAAAACTAAACATAAAATTGTTCTTTTCCTCCTTTTTCTTTTTTATTAAACAGTGATTTACTGAACAAATTGCTCTTTCAAATTCAGTTTTAATAAAAATGGGGTAAAATTCTTACCTCAAACTACATGGAGCCCTTTTACAATACTATAAGGTTACAATTAACAACAGAGCAAGACTTAAATTTAATTACTATTTATTTTAAAATATAATAATCAACACTCAACTCTAGTGTAGTTTAACCCTGGAATGGTATGGGACTTTTATGACAGTTTCTAAGTGACTTATGAGCTTGATTCAAAAAAGCTAAACAGTCGTAAAAAAAAAGTCCCACTTGTGTTGTTCACGGTCAAAAAATTATCACCATTGGAAATGAATGGGAAATAGACATAAATCCGAAAATACAAAGATGTTTTTGTGTGTACAATCTACAAATCATCTACAATGCAGAAAAAAATGCATAGCAATGAAGTGGTTACAAAGACTTGAGCAATAATGCCTGAAAACACTGCTCAGAAACTAAGGAGTGCACAGCACTGAATATAGAGCCATCTAATGGCGACACCGTGGTATTACACGTGATTCTCTTTATTTTCTCCACAAGTTGGAACCAATCTGCCTCCATTCAATGGATTTGAAATACTTTTGCTCTATTTTTAACTTATAACTTATACTGCATTGATTGATTTTTTTTTTTACATTTCATACCAAAAATAGTCCGTAAATTAGATGCAAATATTAATTAATAACATTAAATACACTCAAATTAAATATTTTTGTGAAATGAATTTTTTTCAAACATAAAGTTATTATATGATTATGGCCTTGAACAACACAAGTGTGACTCCCAAATAAACAATCCCAGAGAGTCAATTCAGGCTCGGTTCTTGTTCTCAGATGTGCTTTAAGTTCAGATGATATGAGAGAGATCATCAACCGCTGAGGAATATGAAGCACAAACTGCGTCATCGTTCAGGGCATGCACTGAGACACACACACACACACACACACACGAACAGCTGGACTCACACTTATAAGTGATCACAGGGCCGTTCTGGTGGGATTTTCTGGAGCAGATGATCTTTCAGACTGGAACTAAAACACTCAGACCTTAAAATCCAGACGATGCAGGAATATTTCTGAATAATGGACACAGATTCTGGCATCTGTTCACTTCACTGTGATCCTCGCCCGGTGTCTGATGGGTAATAATCCTTCTGTCCCACGTCTAGATGTAATTCTTAGGGATTTCTTGAAGCTTCTACAAGCCATGAATAATAATATGCACACCAAAGACACAGGATGAGACGAGTGTGCTGACTGTCCAGCGATCGGACGGAGTAGATGTGAAGAAGAACTGTAAAGAAACCGTTGTAAGATGTTTGAGCGAGTGATGATGTGATGAATGTACGGTTGAGATGACTAGAGTGAAGAAAGCCAAACGTTCACTCGCTTTATTTTCTGAGCCTACAGCAGTTCCATGAATGCAGTGAGCTCTGGAGTCAGTTTATAAGCCATCAGACACAAACCCAAGTTATTAAATATGAACTATGATCTCACACAGGATTAACACTGCACAGAAGTAGCTCGTTCAAACCTCATCGAGTGTTTGACACAGATTCATGTCTAAGTGTGTAGTTTGTAAATGTGCTTGTGATCAGTTTTGTTTAATCGTGATGTTTGATTAATGTTCATTGCTGAAACACAAACTGAATCAGGCTTTCCATTCATCAATCACAGACGTGTTTCTGCAGCTTCATTCAGGAGAAATGAGATCACGATGATGATGACGAGTGCTGTATAAAACTAAAGATTAGAAACACTTTATGATCCACAAAATG